>NC_057813.1:528023264-528024274 GCF_018294505.1 Triticum aestivum | reverse complement strand
GGAGTGGAACCATCTCTTACAGATGCATTAGTATGAAATGTGAGGGGGACTTACAGTTCTACCCTTACCTTGAGGCTTCTCGGCTTGGGTCTTTGTACTGAGGGTCGGGGATAGTAGAGTAACTTTGCTTCTCCCGAAATAGTGGGCGGGAGCGATTTCGGGCGAGGAGGGCGTGTTTTTAACTACAGTGGGCGCGAGCGATTTCGGGCGAGGAGAGCGTGTTTTGAAATAGTGGGCGCGAGCTATTTCGGGCGAGGAGAGCGTGTTTTTCCGACCATTGTTTATGAATTATTCGGCACATGTCTTTAGACCGAGGAGAAGGCGCGCTTGGATGAAGTTACAAACCTACCCTCAATGTACAACGGGCCAATTGATGCATGTCCTACATAGGACGGTAATTTCGCGTCTCCCATTTATTTGCTCGGGCGAATTCCACCGAGCAGAGAGGATGTTTAATGGTTCGTTCAAATTCTGGGAGAACGAGCATCCATGTCTACCTTACCAAGTCCATTCAAATCAAATTTTGAAATATTATCTTGCCACTTCCTTTTTAGATGGAGAGATGATGCTCGTTGCTAGCGATTTACTATATGACAAATAGTTGACCCACTCAAAAACACGAATCAAACCCAAAATGATATATCTCGATTCAATGAAATAGCTCATTCACTAGGTCAAAATAGTGAACTAAATCCAAAATTGAACACCTCAATCGAGTAGCATGTTGTACAGTATTATATTACTCCATGAACATGTTGAAAGTCAAATTAATGAACTTGTTTGATATACGCATATATCCGTTCATGTGTGGATTGCAGACAACATGTTCTCCAATTTAAATATTTGAATGCAAGTTTATAACGAAACATGGTTTATATCAGTCTTTGATGCATAAAACGCGACCTCCCCCTCTCCCGGACTCATGTTCTCTCTCTCTCTCTCTCTCTCTCTCTCTCTCTCGCCGACAATCTTCAATTCTGTCGCACGCATCCGACACAAAAACCTTGTTG
>NC_057813.1:527836802-528023056 GCF_018294505.1 Triticum aestivum | reverse complement strand
ATGTGTGTGTGTGGGGGGGGGGTCTTTCTAGTTCACATGCATATATACACCATCTATAGGTCTCTCTCGCACACTATGTATCATACTCTAGCTAGTCCAAGCTAGATATCTTGGGTGCACTCATCGTACGCACACAAATTCCTTGGCTCTTTGCCCGTAACTCTCTCACGCACCACTCTGTCGTCTCGGAGCTCTTCCTCCCTCTCTCAAACTCTCCATCCACCTGGGTCACACATACACATGCATATCTCACTCGAACTCGATAGGCCCATCTAAAACTCTATCTCTCTCCCTCGTTCTCTCTCCATCTCACACGTACACACACACAATCTCATGCCTAGCTAGCCAAGTATGACGGTCTCTCACTCAATTGTAGGCACATGCAGTCCCCCTATATGTATATGACTAGCTAATCTTAGTCTCCATCAGAAACATGTGCATGGTCTATCTCGATTTCTCTCGGGGCATCTTTCTATCGCGCACGCACCTCCCTCCATCTCCCACCCATATAGTCCCCTCACGATCTCGAGGGGATCTCTCTATCAAAAACACCTCCCCATGTGTCCATGTCCTCCATGTGTCCCTCTCGACCTTTGTTCCTTGTTGGCCAGACCTCTATTGGACATGTGCTACAGGGGTGTCTCTCTCCGTTGCAAACAATCACGCACTAGTTATCTTCGTGTATCTCCTTGCCTCGCTTTTCTATCTCGGAGATGCATGTGTGATATGTTCGCATAAGAAACAAAAAAACACACACTCTCTCTAATTTATCGTTTGTTGTCACTTTCTCTTTCACAATCATACTCTTTTTGCACACTTACTCGTTCTCCTTCACACACACTTGATCTATCTCGACTTAGGCACTCTACTCGGTCCATAGCATATAGATTTATTGAAAAGTCAAACATCACAAAGTTTGACCATGTACGCGGAGAAAAACAATTACATCTAGTACGGCAAACATATACCATTAGATTCACCATGATATGTAGTTTTGTATGATGTATTTTTGTTATTGTAGATATAAATAACATTTGCATAAACCTGATCAAAGTTTCCAAAGTTTGACTTCTAAAAAATTTACATGCACCGCATTATCGAGCGGATGGTATATCTCTTTCCCCCTCTCAGCTATCTGACGCACCACTCAGCCTTATCGGGGCTCCTCAATCTCTCTCAAACTTTATTGGTCAGTTTGGTTCGTGACCTGACACTCATGCCTTGATGGCCAGTACTGCCTGGTGTGGACGTGAGATGTAAAATATTTCTGCCTAGCCAGGCTTGTGTGGTGCTGAAGCGTTTGGTTGATGCTTGGGCCAGGCAAAGCATCAACGTCCCATCAATCAATCCGTGCAGCAATTATTTAATGCTAATATCCATCCATGTTGCTGTTAGCCTCATGGCCGCACGACCAGGCACGGCCAGGCGTTCAAAATCGGTCGCCTGGGCCAGGCTACTTGCAGTGTCTGGAGTCCAGCCAGGCTAATTAAAGTGCAAGGGAACCCAAGCCAGGCAGGTTTTATTTTTCACAAGGTAGCAACCAAACAAGCATGCATGAAATCCAGCAACAACCCCAGGCCAGGCAAAAGATGCTCAGGACGCAAGCCAAACTGACCTTATATCTCCTTGGTTCACACATACACATGTCTCGCTCGCGCTATACATATAGACCCATCCAACACTCTCCGCCCTTGTTCTCTCTCCATGTGACACGCACCCCTCTAAGTACCATAATCCCTCACTCCATCATAGGCACAAGCACTCCCCCTCCTAAGTATGATTATCTCTTACTAACCATCAGGAACACACGTATTGTCTCCTCCCATCCATACGTCTATCTCGATATCTCTCGGGGCATCTTCTATCGCACACACACCATGTCACTCGATCTCCCACCCATGTAGTCCCATCACGATCTCCAGGGGATCTCTCTATGACAAACATACACTCTCTCCTCCCCATGTCTGCATTTTCCCCGTATGTCTCTCTTGACCTTTCTCCCTTGTTTGTCAGACCCCTCTTGGCTATGTGCTAGGGGTCTTGCTCTCTCGGTTCCAAACAACAACACACTATCTCCTCACCTTGCCTCCGTTGTCGAAGATGCATGTGTGATATGTTTGCATAAGACATGCACGCTTTTTCTCTACTTTTATCGTCTGTTGTCCATGTCTCTTTCACACACGCACACACAATTTTTTCACTCACTCTTTCTATATCTCTCTCTCTCTCTCTCTCTCTCTCTAGTTAAGGACTCTGTCACGTCCATAAGCATATGGATGTTTTGAAAATTCAAACCTCAGAAAAGTTTGACCAGGTATATGTGGAGAAAAACATTTACATCTGGAACGATCATTAGATTCATCACAACATGTACTTACTTCATACTATCATTTATCTTTGGTATTGTAGATATAAGTAATTTCTTTATAAATTTGGTCAAAGTTTCAAAAGTTTGACTTTAAAAAAAAAGTTGGAATTACATTATCGAATGGAGGGAGTAGCTCTTGCTCTCTCTCTCTGCTATCTCTCACGGGCCTCCCCTCTTAGTCGAACTCTCTATACCGATGGATTATACGCTCACTATGTCAGCATATAGCTGAGTATATTGTTTAGCTGACCGATCAAGCAATCCACATGCTGCCTTGTCAGCTCGTGTTCTGTATCTTCGTGTGCTGGCCCATGTGGAATTGGGTGAAAATAAGTAAACAAGAGGCCCATCTAACACACGATGAAGTAAACAAAGTTGTAACCACTTGGGGTAGCACCCCGCTTGCTAGTAAATTGAGGGCGCATTGAGGACACACTTCTTGCGCGTGAAGGACGCACTCGCGCACAATTGACCACTGTGCGGCGGCATGCACAGAAGGACACACTCGCGCACACCCAGCACACAACACACACCAGCACACATGTACACCGGCGTTGCCGCCGGTTGAGATGGACGGCGAGGCGGCCAACAAGCGGAGGCGACTCGAGCCAAAACCGCATCCGGCGAGCCCGGACTTCATCAGCACCCTCCCCGATGACATGCTGCTCGTCATCATCGGCCTCCTCCCCACCAAATCTGTCATGCAGACCGCCCTACTCTCCCGGCGGTGGCGCCCCCTCTGGCGCTGCGTCCCCCTCAACCTCACCGTCGAAAGTCGCCTCTTCGACGGGGATTGCAAACACATAGCCGCAGTATCCAAGATCCTTTCATTGCACCCTGGGCCAGCCAGACGCCTTGACATCCGCATGTTCTGTACCAACTGCAAGGTCCAACCCAAGTTCGACGATTGGTTCTTATCCCCCGCCCTAGCTCAGCTCGAGGAGCTCAGCTTTGAAGCTGGATGATGTCACTCTCTGCTGCCGTCCGCGCTCCGCCTTGCGCCAACGCTGCGTCGCGCTAGCTTCAGCTCCTGCTATCTTCCCTAGATTAATGCCCCGCCCGCCCCTCTTCTCCCTCAACTCAAGCAGCTCGACCTCTTCGACGTTGTCATCTCAAAGAAGGCTATGGAGCACCTGCTCCGCAGCTGTACGCGCTCGAGTACCTTCGTCTTGAGAAGACCCACGGGTTCATTAGCCTCCACATCGCCTCGACGAATCTCCAATGGATTTATGTGTCTTGCTGGCCCCGCAACAAGACATCAATTGGGAAGAGATCACTCCAGCTGTCCCACGTTATGGTCATTGAGAATGCGCCTTTCCTTGAGAGATTGCTTGTATCGGATCTAGAAGGTCCAATAAAAATCAGGGTCATTGATGCGCCGAAATTGACAGTGTTGGTGTACTCGTTTGCCAGATTCTCCGAACTCTTTATTGGATCTGTAATCGTTCAGGTACAACACTCATCTTCTTCTCCGTCTTCTTGAAATTCACATTTTTAAATTTCTTCTTGATGTATTTACGACCGTCTTCTAGAAAATGATTCCCACAAGCTTGACCCAGTCCATGCGCACAGTGAAGATCTTGGCACTAAAAGCTATCGGCCCCAATCTGGATCAAGTTGTTGGATTCCTTACATGCTTTCCGTGCATGGAGAAGCTACTGATCGAGGTGAAACTTCTTTCCTATAAGTAAATGGTAATCACACTGTAGCTCAATTTTTTTCGTAATTTTCCCAAATTATGATGGCAAGTGTAGTGTTCAAAACTGCATCTACGCACTGCACCGAAAGAAATGTTTTTAGTATTTTTTCTCACATGATCACCTGCATCGTTTTTATGCTGTACTACTATAGTAGCCTAGGCTAGTCATAGTGGAAAGTAACTTACACTACTCCAGTAACTCTATGGTAACCCTAAGAGCAAGTACTACCTCCGTCCTGGTTTACTCTTCCAATTTTGTAGTATCAAAATTTGACCATAGATTTAACTGACAATATGTTAATGCATGGAACTAAGAACTATATCGTTGGATTCGTATTTTAAAATAATTTCAAATGGTGTAATTTTTGGTGACATGCATTGGCATTTTCTTAGGTAAATCTATGGTCAAAATTTTATACTAAATAGTAACTACGAGGTAGTATTCCCTCTGTCCCAAAATTCTTGTCTTACATTTGTTTAGATAAGGATGTATCTAACACTAAAATGTAACTAGATACATCCGTATTTAGACAAATTTAAGACAAGAATTTTGGGACGGAGGGAGTACAAAAGTGGGCTATGTAGGCCAAAACACGTGCAAAATTCACTTGTGATGCATTTGGCACCGATGCCCCTCAATTGCTCACCTAGTGCCCCAATCTGGATCACCTACTTTGCTCCGGTGCCAAATTAACTCACGCAATGAAAAAACACTGCGTGGGAGATAGAGAGGACTGAGGCAATAAAAAACACTTTTTTGGGAGAGTGAGAGGCTGGTGTAGTTGGTTTGATTGATTTGTTTATACATGTGGGTCTGTGTGCACAGCGGTGCCAACTCTCTCACATCACGAGAGCGGTGACAAAATCTTTTGAGTTGACATCGATGCGTATTATGTGGCATACTTTTGGGAAATATGGCATCGGCCAAATAGTGGAAGGCAACAAATCCCCAAGCTCTTCATGTGCTCCTAGTTAAATGAGAGGAAACAGAAAGAGAGAGAGAGAGCAAGAGAGAGAGAGAGAGAGAGAGAGAGAGAGAGAGTGAAAAAATATCACTAGCCAGCCAACCCTATCGTATGAGCGAATGATATTGGTACCTCTTTATGACACGGCAATCTTATACAACCAGCTGCTCTAATATGTTCTCTTCTTTTGCAGATAAAAAAGACCCGAAAGTGAAAAATGTGCTGCACTATATCAATCTCATCGAATGCCTTGATCTCCATCTTACAGAAATTGATTTGATCGACTACCGAGGCCGCACATCTGAGATTAAATTGGCCAGGTTCTTTGTTCTGGAGGCAAGTGTGCTCAAGGTAATGAGGTTTGGCGTTCTCTAGCGCAACAATGAATGGAGTGCTGATCACCCCAAGCGTCTAACCCTAAATGACAAAGTCTCCGCAGAAGTTGAATTTGTTTTTGAAACATCAAGTGGCCAGAGACTCGAAAACTTATTTGCCCATTGATGATTTGTCAGGGCGGTGGATTTTAGTTTGTATGATAATGCTGCATCCACCTAAAGTAACAAAAGTTCTTACGTAAACTTCCTAGTAATTCCCTCTTCGTAGGTGCAGCATTACTCCTAACATTTGTAATATCAGTTTGGAACTTGTAATATTGTCATGTCCTATTCTTGCGTTTTCAAAATCCTGTGAATCAAACAGGTCCTGAGTTAGTGATGATGTTGTGCCTCCCATCTTTCACGAATAGCCGTCGGATCTAGATCTGACGCATACAAACCAAGCTTATCCATTTTTGCAAAAAGATGCCCGCACTTGTTCCCTATTTAAAAACAACTCCTTGTCTCTCACAATCAGCCTTATCTCCTCCCAACCACATCTAGAAGGCCGTGGAAAAATCTGGGGTGATGGCCACTGCCGGCGCCGACCACCCCCAATCTTTGTGTTCCGTGCAATGCACGGGCATCTACGCACGGGAAATTATGTCGAACAGGGCTAGTTGTAAGCAGGCTAGCTCTACAGCCATGATGATAGTGACTGCAGACGGTGAGGCTGACTATGGTATGCCGAACACGGCGCCTATACTCAGGTGTCAACTCCGGCGCAGGGTCTTGTCACTTCACTGTGAGGAGCACCACATAATAATTTGACCAACGGGTAGTACAATGCTAGTACTCCTACTACATTGGTAGTACTACTACTAGCACTAGTAGCACCACCGTCCGGATTTAGGAGTACTACCACGTCCATCTGGATTTTAGTATTTGACTATCAGTATCTAGTAATGCATGTCACAAAAAATGTACTACTCCCTTTGTAAATAAATACATGGTGTTTTATTCCTATCAACGAGAGAACTTAATCTCTTTTTGCTAACTAGAGTAATAGGATTACATGCAATGAACTAAGCATCGCATGTCATGTTTGGTAGTCTCAAGTCATTGAAAGCATGCACGACCCACATCTCTCATTGGTTGATATGTCATGAAATAAGAAACAAGGAGGGAGTTAATGCACCGTGCCTAAGTGTTTTGGGATTATTTGGTTTTCATAAGGTGACTTACACAACATTTTTGTTTACATGCATTAACATTTTATTAGTTAAATCAAAGGTCAAAACTTGGCGCAAAATTCAAAGGGGACCAATAAACCAGTAAACATCAAACTTCTCTCGTTTGGCCCCAACTAGAGGTCCGGTGAGATGACTATACTGCACCGGCACGGAGGGGGACGCAACTTCATTAACTTACTGCAACTGCCTTTGGGTGAATGTCACATGGGCCCAAGGGGTGGTTGGCCCACCTATCATACAGCCAAAGGCAGGTGCAGTAGAGGGCCGTGAAGTAGTACGAAATCCTACGCACCTACGCACGCTAACCAAGGGCAAGAGTGATCACTCAAATCGCAAGATCAGTTGACTAGAAGCTAAGCTAGACCCATGGAGGCGATGAGCGCGAGCATCAGCTAGTTGTGCTAGATGGTCCACGATGCCGGCCTACGGCCCGACCCCGAGGAACGTCTCCAGGTATTGCATGAGGCCGCCATAGTGAGGGGCTGCTTGGACGGCAGCTTCGTCTCCTTGTTCGACGAGGTCCTCGTCGGTTTCCTCGACAAGTTCACCGTCGTCAAGAAGCTTGTGGACAACTTTGACGTACGCCTCCAGCCGACGCGCCCAGGCTCTGCGATTCCCGCCACCCTCAACGACCACTATGGTGGCAACCTCTTCGACACACTGGTGGCCCTGCGACTGCCTATCGTCGTGCCGGAGAATGTCCACCTCGAGGTCGCGCTCGCCGCGCAGCGCCTGGTGCAGCAAGACACCATCGACATAATCACCCACGTCTACGCGCAAATCGTCCACAAGGACTACTACATGCAAGAGGAGGACGATAGGACGCTGGCCTTCTTGGACCACAGGGCAACCTTGGACGGCATTGTTCAGAAGCACATTGAGCTCGCTGCCAACGCCGCTGCTCCTCACACATCGGTTGGTGACCTGGTGCACTAGGGCGTGAGGATGTCGTTGATGGATCCGTATGTATTTTTATCTTTCCGTCAAATCCATGTAGTAGTATATAGTACTACTAGTAATTATCTTACCTTTCGCATCAACTTCATAATTTTTGTACGTACTCCATGCATGAACGGCGCCAAAACCAAACTTCTCATTACTTTAGGCAAAATCATTATTTTCTATCTATCGGTCACGCCATGGAGCAGAACCAAATTTTACAAGTTACGAGTTCAAAAGGAAAAGCCTGCCGTGTTCGCGTTGCACCCCCACACGGTTGGTCTGGCACGTCGCTCAAGGGGGAATGCGTGTGGTGTTGCATTTTCACTTACAAGTGGGACCGCAGTTGAGCAAACCGACTATCGACAAACCCCCACCCCGCCCACCGCGCGATGGCTAAGAAAACAGGAGGGAGAAGAGATGGCTGTAGCATGGACTCCAAGAAAATTGGTGTCGGATGGGACTCGTGTGGGTGGCGTGTGCTGTACTGCAAGACGTGAATGCTAGTTATGGCCCATGCCACCCCACTATATCGAGCCTATATCGAGGTACGAAGAACAAATTTCCTGGAGTCCATGCTCAGCCCTCCTCTCTCTCTCTCTTCTCAGCGAGCTAGCGGACGCGCGGAGCCCATCGCTTGTTTGCTCACATGCGGTCCCACATGTCAGTGAAAACGCAAGAGGACCCACTGAACCTGCACATCTTTCACCTCGACATGTTGGTGATGAAAAACAAATCCAATAAAGATCTTCGGTGGCCTCTTTTGGAGTTCCTCAAGAGTAGTAAGATTCTATTTACAGTTTAACCCAAGATGCACATCACGTGGCTTCAACTACCACTATATTTTCTTGCATGACACAACCTGGGTGCTGCATGTCCCACGTGTCGACAAAAGGAGGAAGAACCCGACCAAATCTTCGGTTGTGCTCTCGGATTAGACTAGTTGTGCTTACTTAAAAATGTTATTGTGTACTCCCTCCGTTCCAAAATACTTAACTTCCATTTGTCCAAAAATGGATGTACCTATATACTAAAACATGTCTAGATACATCTATATTTTGACAAATAGAAGGCATGTATTGTGGAACGGAGGGAGTAGAATGGATGGAAGTTTTGGTATTGGTAAGAAGAGTACATCGATATATTGATAGAGCGCAATTTAGTAGATGTTCTAGCACTTTTAGCTAGCATAGAGGCTAGAGATGAAACTAGTGCACTTGTTGATACTCCTACTAGAATAGAGGCTAGACATGAGACTAGATGCGAGGAAGCAACGTCTACTTCTTTACACTCAAAGAAGAAAGAAGCACGCAAGATCGAGCCTCCGCAGATCAACAATGAATGCATCGAGAAGGCACAAATCCAACTTATAGGAGCAGTTATGGAAGTTGGATATCTTCTAGAGTAGTAAAATGTATTCTTGTCGTTCTTGTTTTCTTTGGTCTTGCTTTTCTAGTCAAAATTATCATTGGAGTTCATGCAAAACGAAGGTCCATTTGGGGTCGTGCGTTGGAGTTGGCCTTACAAGTGGGACCGCAGTTGAGGAAACCGACTATCAGCAAACTGTTGGGGAACGTAGCAGAAATTCAAAATTTTCCTACGTGTCACCAAGATCTATCTATGGAGAAACCAGCAATGAGGGGAAGGAGAGTGCATCTACATACCCTTTTAGATCGCTAAGCGGAAGCGTTCAAGAGAACGGGGCTGAAGGAGTCGTACTCGTCGTGATCCAAATCACCGGAGATCCTAGTGTCGAACGGACGACACCTCCGCGTTCAACACACGTACAGCCCAGTGACGTCTCCCATGCCTTGATCCAGCAAGGAGAGAGGGAGAGGTAGAGGAAGAATCCATCTAGCAGCAGCACAATGGCGTGGTGGTGGTGGAGGAGTGTGGCAATCCTGCAGGGCTTCGCCAAGCACCACGGGAGAGGAGAAGGGAGAGAGGTAGGGCTGCGCCAAGGAGAGGTCAAAATCATCCGTTGGCAGCCTAAAAAATCCTCAAGTATATACATGGGGAGAGGGGGGTTGCGCCCCCACCTAGGGTTCCACCCTAGGGGCAGCGGCCAGCCCAAGATCCCATCTGGAGGGCGGCCAAGGGGGGGAGAGGGGAAACTTGCCCCCAAAGTTAGGTGGGTGCGCCCCCTCCCCAAACCCTAGGCGCCTTGGGCCCTTGTGGGGGGCGCACCAGCCCACCTGGGGCTGGACCCCTCCCACACTTGGCCCATGCTGCCCTCCGGGGATGCTGGCCCCAATTGGTGGACCCCCGGGACCCTCCCGGTGGTCCCGGTACGTTACCGATAAAACCCGAAACTTTTCCGGTGACCAAAACAAGACTTCCCATATATAAATCTTTACGTCCGGACCATTCCAGAACTCCTCGTGACGTTCGGGATCTCATCCGGGACTCCAAACAACATTCAGTAACCACATACAAACTTCCTTTATAACCCTAGCGTCATCGAACCATAAGTGTGTAGACTCTACGGGTTCGGGAATCATGCAGACATGACCGAGACGTTCTCCGGTCAATAACCAACAGCGGGATCTGGATACCCATGTTGGCTCCCATATGTTCCACGATGATCACGTCGGATGAACCACGATGTCAAGGACTCAATCAATCCCGTATACAATTCCCTTTGTCAAGCGGTATTGTACTTGCCCGAGATTCGATCTCGTAATCCATATGTTGCTAGGCGCATCCACCCTTGACTGGTGCTTCCTACGGGGCAGCCCAAGGCTGTTGATGCATGATCTCACACGAAGCTTGACGACCCCTGTGTGAAGGCGGTGCTGAAGAGGATGAACGCGGACCTGAGGCCAGGCAACTTGGTGGCGGCGAAGCTGACCGGGGCTATGCTCCTGAGGGAGTTCCTGGAGCACCGGGTGGCTCCACTTCAGGAACACTCGCTCCCATTGTGGAGGCTCGGGGAAGCAGGTGCCCCCTCCGCCTGAGCTCTGAAGCCCTGGCCGACGAAGATCTGGCCGCGGCCTTCCATTCCTTGGTTGGGGGAGACGTGGCGAGCCCGGAGGACGCTCCTAACCCCCTGTTCCTTTGCGATGACTGGGAGCAGGTGGTGAACGCCATGCCCACCTTCAACAGGGAGGGGCTGGTGTCGACGGAAGCTCCCGAGGATCTGGCGGCGTTGGCGACGGTGAACTTGTCCTCCGACGACTCCAGCGGGGAGGAGGAAGAAGAGGAGGAGGAAGAAGAGTCCGACTCTGAGGCGACCGACGAAGAGTCGGTGGAGTCCTTCCCTTGGCGCAAGTCCCCCGCCCTCTGCTCCATGCCGAACGACGACGAGGCCGGTGCCAGGCGAGGCGGAGAGGACTCGCCCTCGGTACCGAGGAAGGACAGGACAGGGCTGGTTCCTCGAGGGTCTGCTCTAGTCCTGGGGTGGCCTGAAGCCAGCTCCAACCCTTTTGATGCACCCTATGCTTCCGGGCCTCCCGAGGCTGACCCCTGCAGTAGACTCTCGGGCTTCAAGTTCGGCCGGAGGCTGCTTGAGTCCGCGAGCGACGACCAGTAAGTGCTCGATTCATGTTTTGCTTCCTGTTTCTGTCGCCAAGGCTTGACGTCTGCATCCTTTTGGCCAGGCCGGCTCCTGCAACAAAAAGGTTGAAAGGGGCCTCGGTGGCCCTGCTTGGGGCAAGTTCGCCTGTCGGGGCAGCGCCTTCATCTGCGGGGAAAGGAGGCGGCAAGGCTCATGCCTCCCCCGCCCGGTTGTCCTCGCGAGGCCAGGTGGGGCGCACTGGCGTGGATCCAGCCCCCACGGCCCAGGCGACTCCTGAGGTGGCCACGCCTAACGCTGTTGCTGAGGCCGCCGGGGCTCAGAAGGCCCGGACGCTTGATGCGGTGATCACACTGCCATCTTCTCCTCCTATTCCGCCGACCGCTTCTTCCCTCACTCCTTCCGCCGTCCTGGACCGCGCCACTACTGAATTAAGCCGGCTGCGAGAAGATCTCCAGGGCGCCAATGTCCCAATATGCGACCCTATCCAAAAGGAACTCGAAGGTCCCACCAAGGATAGACCCGCATATTGAAACGCTTTTGCAAGGTGGATATCATTACATCAACATTACATAATAGGTAGGAATACATACATAAGACATACAATGCCTCACGAATACAACATCATCATACATAAGAGCATCATCCGACTACGGATGAAACACAAACAAAAACTCAAACGACATCCACCCTGCTAGCCCAGGCTGCCGACCTGGAACCTATCCCCTGATCGAAGAAACAGAAGAAGAACTCAACGCAAGCAAGCATCGCTCTCGCGTCATGATCATCGCATAACCTGTACCTGCAACTGTTGTTGTAGTAATCTGTGAGCCACGAGGACTCAGCAATCCCATTACCATGAGTATTAAGACTAGCAAAGCTTAATGGGAAAGGAAGGGGTAAAGTGGTGAGGTTGCAGCAGCGACTAAGCATATATGGTGGCTAACATACGCAAATAAGAGCGAGAAAAGAGCAAGCGGAACGGTCGTGAAGCTAGCAATGATCAACAAGTGATCCTGAACTCCTACTTACGTCAAACATAACCCAAAACTGTGTTCACTTCCCGGACTCCGCCGAAAAGAGACCATCGCGGCTACATACACGGTTGATGCGTTTTAATTCGGATCTGGTGGCAAGTTATATATAACTGGACATTAACAAATTCCCATCTGCCGCCTAACCGCGGGCACGGCTTTCAAATGTTTATACCCTGCAGGGGTGTCCCAACTTAGCCCATGATAAGCTCTCGCGATCAACAAAGGATATACCTTCTCCCAGGAAGACCCGATCAGACTCGGAATCCCAGTTTACAAGACATTTCGACAATGGTAAAACAAGACCAGCAAGACCGCCCGATGCACCGACAATCCCGATAGGAGCTGCACATATCTCGTTCTCAGGGCAACACCGGATGAGCAATCCGTAGAACTAAAACCAGACCTCAAGTTTCCCTGAGGGGGCGCTGCAAAGGGCTCTAGTTCGGACCAACACTTAGACAAGCATTGGCCCGGGGGGGAGGGCTATAATAAAGATGACCCTTGGGTTAATTACTCCCAAGGGAAACGTAGGTGGTGGTGAGGCAAGTGGTAAAACCAATGTTGGGCCTTGCTGGAGGAGTTTTATTCAAAGCGAACTGTCAAGGGGGTCCCATAAATCACCCAACCGCGTAAGGAACGCAAAATCCGGGAACATAACACCGGTATGACGGAAACTAGGGCGGCAAGAGTGGAACAAAACACCAGGCATAAGGCCGAGCCTTCCACCCTTTACCAAGTATATAGATGCATTAATAATATAAGAGATATTGTGATATCCCAACATAAACATGTCCACCATGGAGCAATCTTCAACTTCACCTGCAAGTAACAACTCTATAAGAGGGGCTGAGCAAAGCGGTGACATAGCCAAGCAATGGTTTGCTAGGAAGGGTGTCAAAGGTTAGAGGTTCATGGCAATTTGGGAGGCTTGAGGAGCAAAAGATAGGTAACGCAGCATAGCGATAGAACGAAGCAACTAGCATAGAAATGATAGTAGTGAGATCCAGGGTAGCGGTCATCTTGCCTGAAATCCCGCAAGCAAGAAGAACGAGTCCATGAAGAGGACGAACGGATGAAGCCGAACCAAGCGTAGACGACCGAATCCTCACGATCACAACGATACGGGAACTATCGAGAAGAAGCACATAACATGATAAACACACCACACAAGAACAAGGCATGATGCACAACAAGCATGATGCAAGACAAGACTACATGAAGCTACTCATGGAAAGAGATGATGCATACACGAGCAACACATCAAAGCAAGTTTAAATGAGGCCGGAAACAACATATAACGATTCTGGTAAGTCCTCATATGCATATTTCGAAATTGGTCCAGATCTGAATAAACATTACGTTTAAGTTGTTAAACAGCAAGTTAAGATGCACCAAGATGATCTACACGAGATTCTAGTCAAGTTACATATAAAGTTCATTTAGTTCGGAGTTATGGCCTAGAAGATATGAGCAAAACAAGTTAAACATGGCATTGATGCAAAATGCACTCAAACATCAAGCAAACACCTCAAAACAAGGATGCAACATGATAATATGAAACTACATGCAATTCTAAGAAAGTTTCATATAGAGCACACTCAAACAGAGCAACGGTTCAACACACACACACTATACAAGTTTAAAGGACAAGCTGTCCAAAACAGCAACTAGGCATATTGCAAGCATCAAAACAACATGCTATAGCACCTCAACATAAAAACAAAAGGCATGGACATGATGTACAGGTAATGCATAACAAAACATGAACACTGAGCTATCTCCAGAAATCACTAGAACATGCTCAAACACACATGGCAAGATTGCAAATAATAACAGTTCAGACTTTGCAGAAAATAACATCAGGTTGCAATGTTTAGAGCTATCAAACAACATGTTACAGGAAATTCTCGTGGCAAAAAAAGTCATGGCATGAATCTACTAATTGCATAGAACAAAAGTCCTTTACTGACCATGAGCCAAAAAGGATCAGAAGATATGATGGCACTCATGTAAACATAGCAAGTTTCGTTAATAGATTCATACATGGCAGGAACAACAATAAGTGGGCATGTTGGTGAGCTTGTGCAACTCACCACAGAGAAATACATGGCATGGCAAGGCAACCAATAGCAAGATTACATGTTTATGAAGCTAAGCATGGCAAGATCAAGTTCATAGGATGCATGGATCACTAGCAAAAGACATGGCAAAACTGAACTTAATGTTAACAGGCTGACCGCAACATTATTTAGCAATTTTAGAGCAAGATTACAACAAGCTACAACAAGCTATAAATGCAACCAGGGTCATGCATGGATAGAGCATGCCATGTAGAACAAAACATCCTTAGTGAACATCTCCATATTATGCATAGAATGACTTGTAGAAGCAGGTTTATATAGAATCACAAAATAACAAATTCAGCCTAGCAAAACAGTAACAGCAAGTATACTAATTAACAAGCTTGATTCACTCACCACAAATCATTGCATGACAAGATAAGCATAGCATCAGTAAGAACACATGTTTATGAAACTAACCAAGCCAATAACAAGTTCATAGCATGCAAGGATCAACTACAACAGCCTTGGCAAAATTGAATAACATGTAAAAAATCTGCCAGGAAACATTTTGTAGCAAAAGCAGAGCACGAAAATGACATGCTAGACTACTCCATAATTTCAAACAAGGCCATGAATGGCTAGAGAAAAACCATATGTTCAAAACATCCTTACTTAAGTATCTCAGATTATGCATGGATCTCTCTGTAGTATCAAGTTTACATGGCATCAAAATAACAGCAGAACAGGGACTAAAATCAGCAACATCACGAAGCCTAGTTAGCATGCTTGTGCTAGTCACGACATTCATCAAAAAAATACATGGTAAGCACCTCTGTAAAGAAGACATGGCATAGTTCACAACACATGTAGACATCAACCTCATAAGATGCACACATCAAACATGGAAAAAATGACAAATGAGCATGTTCTGTTAACATACAGCAGACAACATCATATAGCACTCTTGCAACGATGATTCAGGCATCAAGATGAGCTCAAATGAACATGATGCAATGTAAAGGAATGAAGAGCATCTCACAGCGAACATTTTGACATATTACACGCACGAAACGGAGCTACGAATGCAGAGTTATGATGTGACGAACAGGGCAATATAATGCAAGAAAAATCAGGGACTTAGTGGAATTTATACCCTCGCGGAGAAACGGGACGGAGGCGTTCCGGGACGGAGGGATCCGGGATGGGGAGGCCGTTTGGATGGAGGAATGGGTGGATCTCATCCACCCTTCCGGATCCGGCGCCGGCGAGGGCTCCGGCGAACTCCGGCAGGGCGGCGACCATGGCGAGGTGGAGGAGTGCGGCGGCGGGCGGCAGAGCCGCGGGGCTCGGGCGCGGGTCCTCGGGGCGCCGGCGGCAGAGGCCGGACGCCTGCGGCGGAGGGCGGCGGGGAGAGGCGCGCGACGGCGGGAGAGCTCCGGGGCGCGGGGCGAGGCCGGCGGGCGGCGGGAGGCGGCGGCGATGGCGACTCTCGCCGGGGCAGGAGGACGGCGGCGTGCTCCGACGCGGCAGAGCAGCGCGCGGAGGCGGCGGCAGCGCACGCCGGCAGCGGGGCGGAGGCGCACCGGCGGCGGGATGAGCGGGGCTGGCGGCTCGGGCGCTCGGGCTTGGGCGGGCCCGCTGCGGGCCGGCGGCGTGGGGCGGCGCGGGAGCCACGTGGCAGGCGCGGGTTGGCTGCGGGCGGCGGCGCGGATGCGTCCGGTCCGATCCGGACGTGTCCGGCGGGCGAGAGGAGCGGGGCTAGGGTTTCGGGGGGATTTGATCCGCGAATTTCGGTGCAAGGGGCTATTTATAGATTCTGGGAGCTAGGAGACTCCAAATGAGGCACGGTTTTTGGCCACGTGATCGTGATCGAACGACCGAGAGCATGGAGGGGAGTTTGCTGGGTTTAGGGCCACTTTGGAGGGGTGTTGGGCTGCAACACGCACGAGGCCTTTTGCGGTTACCCGGTTAACCGTTGGGGTATCAAACGACCTCCAAATGGCACGAAACTTGACAGGCGGTCTACCGGTGCTATACCAAGGCCGCTTGTCAAGACTCGGTCCATTCCGAGAACGTTTAACACCCGCACAACAGGAGACGAAAAGGGGAACGTCCAGGGCATAGGAGTGCCGGATTGCAAAACGGACAACGGGGAAAATGCTCGGATGCATGAGATGAACACGTATGCAAAATGAGATGCACATGATAACATGATAAAATGCAACAGGCAAGCAAATGACATGGCAGCAATGATGAATAACTAGAAGGCACCTGGCGCATCGAATCTGGGGCGTTACAACACTCCTCCACTAACAAGAGATCTCGTCCCGAGATCTTAGGACCGAGACGGAAGGGAAAAAGGGAATAGGTGAAACAAGAACTCAAGAGAAAAGGCAAAGAATCGAGAGCATTCGAGAAGAAGAGAGGAACGGCGAGAATGACGAGAATCGAAAGCTCACAGAATCAGATAGACTATGAAACCACTCCAGCTAGAATGAGATAAGAAACGAATAAGACTGAAAGGATTTAGGCAGCACTCCGGCTGAAGATGGAAAGAATCGAACATGAACTTGATAAGATGGAATGACACTTGGCGAGAAGAACAATGCAATGCCTCCGGAGGAATTGAAAGAATTGAATAAAAAGAACTTAGAAGGAAGGATTGAATGGAGTTGTTGAGCAAATCAACAACGGAAGAATAAGCTTGATGTGGTCTTATAGGTAACATCTCAAGATCATGAGGTGATAACCGGCCACAAAAGGAAATGATTGGATAACTGAGAAGAACGAAGAAATGCAAAAATCCACTTCAAAGGAATATGGAGAATTAATTGCACTTCGAGACGCGAGAAGAACAGATATTTGAACTCCACCGACAAGAATCTTGATGAACACTTGAAGAATGAATTAAATCATGAAGATCCACCATGAAGAACTCCGGTGACAAAAGGATGATGAGATAGAATGAAGGGTGAAAGAATAAGATTAACGCTTGCGGTGATTTAGATGGAGGTTTCAAAGAAATGGCCGAGGAAATTTGAACTCCGGAAAAGTAAAGATGAAAACACTTGGAACTAGAATTTATTCAACAAGAACAAACTCCAAAGGAAGGGATTACTCACTTGAATGAAATAAGATAAGATTTATTGTATGCTTATCCTTCGTCAAATTAAATTAATGACAACCGGATTTTTCATACTACTTATTCTTGTTGGAAAAAGGATTAAGGGGAATATGGCGCAAAACTTGATAAAGTCTTCATGAACCACTGGTAGGATTGGAAAGAACGAAAGGATTAATATGATGACAAAGGAAAAAGGATCTGAAAGAACCACCGTGAAAATGAAAACGAACGAAGAGAAGAGAACGAATCGCCGGAAAGAATTTGAGCAAGAACGAAGATACTTGAGGGAATTTGGAAACAAGAGAACAAAGAGATCGCGAACTCATAGAAGACTACTTGATGGAATCACCGGAAGAATATGGAGACGAGAGAAGAGAAGAATTTAGAATAATCGGAAAAAGAAGATGAAAACTGAGAACGAAGAAATCTTCTGAAATGATGTCCTCCGGCGAAAAGAGATGGAAAAACAACTCCTGACATACTCCGGATGGTTAAGAAATGAATATCTTAGAAACTGAAATAATTCGAGAGGATGATATGAAGCTAGAACCACGAATCTTTGAGAGAACGAGCAAGATTTGGAGGAAAAATCTTCTTCGATCTTCCAATGATGACGGGAAACACCACCAAAATTACTGAGATACTCCGGTAGAATGACAAGCGAAGAGGTTGAGCAAACAATGAAAAGAGTTTGAAATCGATCTTAGAAAAGCATCTGACTGATGAAATTCATACTTACGTCAAACTCCGAAAAGAATTTGGAAAGAACTCCGGGGGAATTAGAAGAGTCGGGTAAGATCCTGGGAAAAGACCTGTGGGTTAGGGCCCACTAAAAGAAAACACCGTTGGAAAGGATTGTTAAAGAGATAGATGATGCATCAGAACAACTGAAATATTTGAATGAGATGACAACGTCGAATTAATTGGAACACAGACGAATCTCCTAAGATGTCTTAACACTCCGGAAAGATAAACTGGTGAGAGGCGAACGAGCAAGGGGAAACATTTGAGCCGAGGAAAGAATATAATCACTACCAAAAAATGGAATTGAATCCACCGGAAAAGAAAAAGAGATGAAGAATGATTGAGGAAATACTGAAGAGGCTCCGCACGAATGAAATTGATGCTCGAAAGAGACTCGGGCTCCGGGAAGAAGAGGGTGGGAGGGCGGGAAAAACACATGCAACTTGGAAGGGGAAACGACGAATATTTTGAAGAGAAAAAACACCGGTTGAAATCATTGAGGAAAGAAAGCAAAGACTTCGCACAAGTAGGATGGATACTCGATTACGGACTCCGGTTCCGAGATGAAAGAGGGTGGGCGGGTGGGAAAAGAAAACAACCGAGGATTGAACTCGCAAAGATGAAGAGGCTCGAGTCAACTTGACAAGAAATGCACCGGATGAAAAGAGCTGAGATCCAACGATCGAAAAACCAACTACGTGATCCTAAAGAAAAATTGAAAGGGAAGAGGAGTAATTCAAAACACCTACGTCAAGATTCCTCACCAGAGCGACGAAGGGGCAGAGGAGTAAAAAGAATTCCTACTCTCCGATATAACTAGACTCAGAAAATAGTTTTTTTCTAGACTCGACAACGACCAAACTACACGATCAATCAAGGGGGCTCCTAGAGTCGGTCGAGGCTCTGATACCAACTTGTCACGCCCAATATGCGACCCTATCCAAAAGGAACTCGAAGGTCCCACCAAGGATAGACCCGCATATTGAAACGCTTTTGCAAGGTGGATATCATTACATCAACATTACATAATAGGTAGGGATACATACATAATACATACAATGCCTCACGACTGCAACATCATCATACATAAGAGCATCATCCGACTACGGATGAAACACAAACAGAAACTCAAACGACATCCACCCTGCTAGCCCAGGTTGCCGACCTGCAACCTATCCCCTGATCGAAGAAACAGAAGAAGAACTCAACGCAAGCAAGCATCGCTCTCGCGTCATGATCATCGCATAACCTGTACCTGCAACTGTTGTTGTAGTAATCAATGAGCCATGAGGACTCAGCAATCCCATTACCATGGGTATCAAGACTAGCAAAGCTTAATGGGAAAGGAAGTGGTAAAGTGGTGAGGTTGCAGCAGCGACTAAGCATATATGGTGGCTAACATACGCAAATAAGAGCGAGAAGAGAGCAAGCAGAACGGCCGTGAAGCTAGCAATGATCAAGAAGTGATCATGAACTCCTACTTACGTCAAACATAACCCAAAACCGTGTTCACTTCCCGGACTCCGCCGAAAAGAGACCATCGCGGTTACACACACGGTTGATGCGTTTTAATTCGGATCTGGTGGCAAGTTATCTATAACCGGACATTAACAAATTCCCATCTGCCGCATAACCGCGGGCACGGCTTTTGAAAGTTTATACCCTGCAGGGGTGTCCCAACTTAGCCCATGATAAGCTCTCTCGATCAACGAAGCATATACCTTCTCCCAGGAAGACCCGATCAGACTCGGAATCCCGGTTTACAAGACATTTCGACAATGGTAAAACAAGACCAGCAAGACCGCCCAATGCGCTGACAATCCCGATAGGAGCTGCACATATCTTGTTCTCAGGGAAACACCGGATGAGCAATCCGTACAACTAAAACAAGACCTCAAGTTTCCCTGAGGGGGCGCTGCAAAGGGCTCTAGTTTGGACCAACACTTAGACAAGCTTTGGCCCGGGGGGGGGGGGCTATAATAAAGATGACCCTTGGGTTAATTACTCCCAAGGGAAATGTAGGTGGTGGTGAGGCAAATGGTAAAACCAATGTTGGGCCTTGTTGGAGGAGTTTTATTCAAAGAGAACTGTCAAGGGGGTCCCATAAATCACCCAACCGCGTAAGGAACGCAAAATCTGGGAACATAACACTGGTATGATGGAAACTAGGGCGGCAAGAGTGGAATAAAACACCAGGCATAAGGTCGAGCCTTCCACCCTTTACCAAGTATATAGATGCATTAATAATATAAGAGATATTGTGATATCCCAACATAAACATGTCCACCATGGAGCAATCTTCAACTTCACTTGCAACTAACAATGCTATAAGAGGGGCTGAGCAAAGAGGTAACATAGCCAAGCAATGGTTTGCTAGGAAGGGTGTCAAAGGTTAGAGGTTCATGGCAATTTGGGAGGCTTGAGGAGCAAAAGATAGGTAACGCAGCATAGCGATAGAACGAAGCAACTAGCATAGCAATGATAGTAGTAAGATCCAGGGTAGTGGTCATCTTGCCTGAAATCGCGCAAGGAAGAAGAACAAGTCCATGAAGAGGACGAACGGATGAAGCCGAACCAAGCGTAGACGACCGAATCCTCACGATCGCAATGATAGGGAACTATCGAGAAGAAGCACATAACATGGTAAACACACCACCCAAGAACAAGGCATGATGCACAACAAGCATGATGCAAGACAAGACTACATGAAGCTACTCATGGCAAGAGATGATGCATACATGAGCAACACATCAAAGCAAGTTTAAATGAGGCCGGAAAGAACATGTAATGATTCTGGTAAGTCATCATATGCATATTTCGAAATTGTTCCAGATCTGAATAAACATTACGTTTAAGTTGTTAAACAGCAAGTTAAGATGCACCAAGATGATCTACACGAGATTCTAGTCAAGTTACATATAAAGTTCATTTAGTTCGGAGCTATGGCCTAGAAGATATGAGCAAAACAAGTTAAACATGACATTGATGCAAAATGCACCCAAACATTAAGCAAACACCTCAAAACAAGGATGCAACATGATAATATGAAACTACATGCAATTCTAAGCAAGTTTCATATAGAGCACACTCAAAACGGAGCAACGGTTCAACACACACACACTATACAAGTTTAAAGGACAAGCTGTCCAAAACAGCAACTAGGCATATTGCAAGCATCAAAACAACCTGCTACAGCACCTCAACATAAAAACAAAAGGCATCAACATGATGTACAGGTAATGCATAACAAAACATGAACACTGAGCTATCTCCAGAAATCACTAGAACATGCTCAAACACACATGGCAAGATTGCAAATAATAACGGTTCAGACTTTGCAGAAAATAACATCAGGTTGCAATGTTTAGAGCTATCAAACAAAATGTTATAGGAAATTCTCGTGGCAAACAAAGGCATGGCATGAATCTACTAATTGCATAGAAGAAAAGTCCTTTACTGACCATGAGCCAAAAAGGATCAGAAGATATGATGGCACTCATGTAAACATAGCAAGTTTCATTAATAGATTCATACATGACAGGAACAACAATAAGTGGGCATGTTGGTGAGCTTGTGCAACTCACCACAGAGCAATACATGGCATGGAAAGGCAACCAATAGCAAGATGACATGTTTATGAAGCTAAGCATGGCAAGATCAAGTTCATAGGGTGCATGGATCACTAGCAAAACACATGGCAAAACTGAACTTAATGTTAACAGGCTGCCGCAACATTATTTAGCAATTTTAGAGCAAGATTACCACAAGATATAGGAAGCTATAAATGCAACCAGGGGCATGGATGGATAGAGAATGACATGTAGAACAAAACATCCTTAGTGAATATCTCCAGATTATGCATAGAATGACTTGTAGAAGCAGGTTTACATAGCATCACAAAATAACAGATTCGGCCTACCAAAACAGTAACAACAAGTACACTACTTAACAAGCTTGATTCACTCACCACAAATTATTGCATGACAAGATAAGCATAGCATCAGCAAGAAGACATGTTTATGAAACTAACCAAGCCAAGAACAAGTTCATAGCATGCAAGGATCAAGTACAACAACCTTGGCAAAATTGAATAACATGTAAACAATCTGCCAGGAAACATTTTGTAGCAAAAGTAGAGCACGAAAATGACATGCTAGTCTACTCCATAATTGCAAACAAGAGCATGAATGGCTAGAGAAAAACCATATGTTCAGAACATCCTTACTTAAGTATCTCATATTATGCATGGATCTCTCTGTAGCATCAAGTTTACATGGCATCAAAATAACAGCAGAACAGGGACTAAAATCAGCAACATCACGAAGCCTAGTTTGCATGCTTGTTCTAGTCACCACATTGATCACAAAAATACATGGTAAGCACCTCTGTAAAGAAGACATGGCATAGTTCGCAACACATGTAGACATCAACCTCATAAGATGCACACATCAGACATGGCAAAAATGACAAATGAGCATGTTCTGTTAACAGACAACAGACAACATCATATAGCACTCTTGCAACGATGATTCAGGCATCAAGATGAGCTCAAATCAACATGATTCAGTGTAATGGAATGAAGAGCATCTCACAACGAACATTTTGACATATTACACGCACGAAACGGAGCTACGGATGCAGAGTTATGATGCGACGAACAGGGCAATATAATGCAAGAAAAATCAGGGACTTGTTGGAATTTATACCCTCGCGGAGAAACGGGACGGAGGCGTTTCGGGACGGAGGGATCCGGGATGGGGAGGCCGTTTGGATGGAGGAATGGGTGGATCTCATCCACCCTTCCGGATCCGGCGCCGGCGAGGGCTCCGGCGAACTTCGGCAGGGCGGCGACCATGGCGAGGTGGAGGAGGGTGGCGGCGCAGGGCGCGAGGTCCGGCGGCGAGCGGCGGAGCCGCGGGGCTCGGTCGCAGGTCCTTGGGGCACCGGCAGCAGAGGTCGGACGCTAGCGGCGGAGGGCGGCGGGAAGAGGCGCGCGACGGGGGGAGAGCTCCGGGGCGCGGGGCGAGGCTAGCGGGCGGCGGGAGGCGCACCGGCGGCGGGGATGAGCGGGGCTGGCGGCTCGGGTGCTCGGGCTTGGGCGGGCCCGCTGCGGGCCGGCGGCGCGGGGCGGCGCGGGAGCCACGTGGCAGGCGCGGGTTGTCTGCGGGCGGCGGCACGGATGCGTCCGGTCCGATCCGGACGTGTCCGGCGGGCGAGAGGAGCGGGGCTAGGGTTTCGGGGGGATTTGATCCGCGAATTTCGGTGCAGGGGGCTATATATAGATTCTGGGAGCTAGGAGACTCCAAATAAGTCACCTGATACCGCTGGAGACGAAAGAGTGTTGAAGTAGCGGACGACGCACGGTGAGGAGGCCGATCCTCACGAGCCCCAGGACCCAAAGCCTTGGGAGGCTCCGGGGGCACAGGCGGCTCCTCGAGGACCATCTCCATCTCCGCCAGGACCGCGCAATGCCTGACCTCCTGAGCCTCCAAAATGCTCCTTAGCAGGCGCTGATGAGCAGCAAACGCGTTCGGCAGACTGAGAGGCACGCGAACGTAGCTGTGGGGTGGACCCTCACGTCGTCCCACGCGTGAGGGCCAGAGGCGCTCCTGAGACGCGGCTCGATTGAGCCCTGGCACGTCGATGCATACGCGCAGCCCACCACCCTCGCTTGGATGGGGGGCTACGACGGGTAACCGGCGGCTGCCGCGCATGACTCTTGACTCCTGCAGCTCTTGGGTGTTTCTTGTGATGAACTCCTAAGGGTTTGGCCCTCCTTGCCTCATACCTTCCTGAGGGAAACGTGCTTTGAAGCACACCTCCAAGTGGTGCCCGAGCACCTCCCTCGTGACCTTGGCAAAGTCGGTGGCCCTCCAAGAGAGAGCCCCCGAGCCTTGCCCGAGGAGGGCACTGGGCGCGCCTTCCTATGCGACAGAGGGAGGCGCCCCTTGAACGGGCGGATCCTGACGCGACGCCCCTGGAGGTGCCTGCCTCCTGATGGTTCGGGCCAGGTGATGTCTTCTTCTTCTTAGGGACTGCCTCGGGAAGGCTCTCGCTCCTGTTATCTAGGTCTTTTATTGCCGCGGCCTGGAAGGCACGCTCGAGAGAACACACTGCATCCTTCTCCTCGCAGGGGACTGTGATGACTCCAGCGCTTCCTGGCATCTTGAGGACATTGTAGCCATGGTGAGTTACTGCCATGAACTTGGCCAGGGCCGGGTACCAGAGGATGGAATTGTATGGCAGGCGAATGTGGGCGACGTCAAAGTCAATGAGCTATGTGCGGTAGTTTTTGCGCTGTCCAAAGGTGACAGGGAGGCGGTCCTGTCCTATCGGGGTGGTAGAACCATCAGTGACTCCTGAGAAAGGCTTGGTTGGCTGAAGCTGATCATATGGCGTCAGATTTTGGGTTCTGGCAGACCCTCAAGGTTCGAACTCTGGGGTGCGCGCGGAGATCACACCTCCTACCTACTCACGCCTCGTCGCCTCGCAAGGATCTAAAAGTACATGAAAAACAATACAAGGGACATGAGGTTTATACTAGTTCGGGCCACCATTGTGGTGTAATACCCTACTCTAGTTTGTGGTGTGGTGGATTGCCTCAGGGGCTGATGATGAACAATACAAGGGAAGAACTGCCTCGCGAGGGGAGGAGTTCTTGTGGAGGTGATGCCTCTTGGGAAGGATTGAATCCGGATTAGTTGGCTCTAGATGAGATGAGATCCCCCTCCTTTCTACTATGGTGGCTAGCCCTATTTATAGAGCGAGGCCCTAGTCCTCTTCCCACATATTGAGCGGGAAGGGCGCCAACAATTGGCCATTTTGAAGGGGAACATCTAGTACAATTATCCTGGCTAAAGTCGGTCCTCGCCTGCCAAAGACTCTAACGGTGACGCCGGCTTGGGCTCCATGATGACCTCCATCCTGCCGTTCTGCTGGTCTTGGTCTTGTTGCACCAAAATGGTTGCCTTTGCGTGATACTCTTGTCTGGGCTTGCCCCCTTTGCACCAAAGAGGAAACAAGGACTCTGCGCAGGCCGACGCCCGCCTGGCGCCCGCCTTGGTTCGGTCATCATGGCTTGTGTCACGGGCACCTCATGAGGTACCCTGCCTTGATCTCTCCGCCTCCTCGCGAGCCAGCCTGACGAGGCTATGCCTGAGGAAGCTTTCTGTCGTCCGCCCCGCGAGGCTTGGCCCCTCGCGAGGGTCTTAAGCTTGCGTCGATGAAGATGGGCCGTACTGGGCCACTCCTTGAGCCACGCCGCAGGCCGCGGGCAGGCAAGTCTGGGTACCCCGGTCCCAGAATGCCGACAATAGCCCCCGGGCCCAAGGCGCGCCTGGACTTGGCTTAGCAAAGAAGCGAAGGGGCAAGTGTGAAGTGCCACGGGCCCCAACAGCCTGCGGCCTTGGGCGCCGCGTGGAGGTTGATTGGACGTGGGCATCCCTGCTTCCCCACGACGCCTCGGCAACTGCACGAATTGACAAGTCCCTGCATGCAAAACGGGTCATGATTACCTGCGATCGTGGAGGCCGACGGTTGGCCTCCTCCGACTATATGTACGGAACGGCGTGAGCCCTCCAGTCCATCCTTTCCCGCTACTCTCCTTCTTCTTCTTCCTCTCCCTCGCTCCACCTTACGCCAATGGCACCAATCCATCGGTTTTCTGCCGAAGAGAAGGGGAAGGCCCCCCGAGAGGATCCTGTCCCGCTTCCGCCAAAGAAGCGGCTGGTCTCTTGCCGCGGGGAAGGGGGTGCTTGGCAGGAGGTGTCGAGGCAATGGTTTGAGCGGCCGCCGCCTGGATTCCCCTTGCCCTTGTACGCCTGGATCGAGGGTCCTGAAGGCGTAAGCGCCGAGCGGCACCCCCAGAGGCGCCGTTGCCGCCGGCGGATTATGGCGGTGCGCGTCGTTCCTCCCGGAGTCCACGCCGAGGGCTCCTCTCGCGAGCTTGTGCTTCACGCCGCCATGCCTCCTCGATCTTGGATTCGCCTTCCCCCCTCCTCCACCTTCGAGATTCTGCCAAGGGGGCCTCTCAAGCTCTGGCTGCAGCACGCCAACTACCGGACTCCTGCGACCGAAGCGGCTGTCGAGGTCGTCGCTCCGGGAAATGTCTTCATGACCCGGGGCTGGGGCGAGATCGCCCGGGTTTGCCGTTCGGAGCTGGCCCTTGTGATCCATTTGAAGGTCTTCGACAAAGATGGGCGCCGGCTGGAGTGCTGCCCCAGAGGCAGCGGCCGAAGCTCTGGAGCGGCGAGGACCAGGCCTGCCGCCCGCCCTTCCAGCACCTCCTCTGATGGCAGCGGGCATACCGGAGGGTCCAGCAACGCTTCCGGACTCTTCCTGACCCCGGCGACGAGCGACGACAGCTATGAGCCTCCGAGCTTGCACCGTTCCTGAAGCAGGGCCGGCGCGCCTGGCGGTCGACGCAGCTGATCTGGATGAGGTTGGCGCTGGCCTTGTGTGGCCCACTGTCGATGATGGTGTCTACCGTCATGGTCCCTGTAGTTTGGACTCCTTAGGATACGTGTCTTTTGTCCCTGCGAGGAGCCAAGAACACACCCTGTGGGGCTTGTAAGGTGCCTGTAGTTCCTTTTGTTAATATGATCCTTATCGTGAAGCAGTGTGAGATGCTCGTCCCGCCTTAGCTTAATTCCTCCTTTCGAACCTCGCGAGGGCTCGATGCTGTGCGCCGATAGGTCCTGGTCCCAAGGCAAGCTTCACCCGTCGCTGGTATGCCAGGTCGTGATGCCATGGTCAAGGCCAGGAGGTGAGCGTCCCGAGGTCCAATAAGAGCCCCTGAGTCGCGGTGCTCAGGAGGTCCCCTTTAGCGCTCAAGCAGCCATCGTTCGGTGAGAAAGGAGCGCAAACGCTGCTAACACGGAGCTGCATTAGGTGCAAGGTCGGTGTTGCGATAGTTAGTAGCTTCGGAGGATGACTTATCTCGAGAGTCTGAAGCCTCTCCTTGGCGCGGCGCCAGGTCCGTGCATCGGCAGCTGAGGAGTTGTCGGGCGGGGTCCTCGCGAGCCTCTTCCCCCTTTCCCTTACCCCCCTTCGTGATCTACGTCCTTGGGTCCCGGCCCTCGAGCGAGCTCAGCCGTCGCTGGTATGCCAGGTCGCGATGCCGTGGACAAGTCTAGGAGGTGAGGGCTGGAGAGCCAGTAAGAGCTTGTGAGTCGCATTGCTCAGGCGCCCCCCTCTAATGTGCAAGCGGTTCGCGCGGTCGAGAGGGAAAGAGACGCCGCGAAGGCCTCCCCCGACGTTGCTCCTTAAAGATATCCTACGAGCTCACCACAAGGAAAACAAGCATTGCCGTTACAATTATCAGCCAGCTGCTGGTTGCTCTGGAAGGGTGACGAGGGCACTGAGGGTTTGGTGAGGTGGCGCCTTGTGGGGTTGCCGCGGCCAGAGCTTAGCCACTCAGGTTTATCGACGTTGCAGGGACGGACCCATGCGCAAGCATCGTGCCGTTAGGGAGCAGCTCCATAAGTTGGTGTCAATCGAGCGGGCAATTAAGTCAAGCATGTTAAGCATGAAGGAGAAAATCCATTTAGATAGATGTAGGAAAAGGCGAACACCTCTGGGTCGGGCCCGAGCGACTTGGGGATAATGCAGCCCGAGGGGCACCCCCAACAAAGTAAGCTAAAAACATGAACCAAAGGGGTACACGCCATAGGGACGGACCCACGCGGCCTGGGAATGATGCAACCCTGGGGGCGCTCCCAGCTGAAAATGAAACTTGAAGGATGTCACCTGATGATGTTGAAGATGAAGGGATGCTGAAGTAGCAGACAGTGTGTGCTGCGGAAGCCGATCCTTACGAGCCCCCAGGCCCAGGAGCCACGGGAGGCTCCGGAGGCGCTGGTGGCTCCTCGCGAACCATCTCCATCTCCGCCAGGACTGCGGAATGCCTGACCTCTTGAGCCTCCAGGATGCTCCTCATGAGGCGCTGACGCACAGCAGCCACGTTCGGCAAGCCGTAAGGCATGCGAACATAGCTGTGGGGTGGACCTTCGTAGCGTCCTACGCGTGAGGGCGAGAGGCGCTCCTGAGAGGCGGCTCGGTTGAGTCCTGGTATGTCGATGCAGACGCGCAGCCCACCATCCTCGCCAGGATGGGGAGCTATGGCGGGTAAGCAGCGGCTGCCACTCATGACTCTTGACTCCTGCAGCTCCTGAATGATCTTGCTGACGAACTCCTGAGGGTTTGGCCCTCCTTGCCTTGCTCCTTCCTGAGGGAAACATGCTTTGAAACACGCCTCCAAGTGGTGCCCAAGCGCCTCCCTCGTGATCTTGGCAAAGTCGATGGCCCTCTAGGAGAGAGCCCCCGAGCCTTGCCTGAGGAGGGCGTCGGGCGCGCCTTCCTATGCGATAGAAGGAGGCGCCCCTTGAACGGGCGCGGATCCTGAGCGGCCTGCCTCCCGAGGGTTTGAACCAGGCGATGTCTTCTTCTTCTTAGGGACTGCCTCGGGAAGCCTTCCGCTCTTGTGATCTGTGTCTTCGATTGACGCGGCCTGAAAAGCACGCTCCAGAGAACACACAACATCCCTCTCCTCACAAGGCACCGTGATGACTCCACCTCTTCCTGGCATCTTGAGGACATTGTAGCCGTGATGAGTCACGACCATGAACTTGGCTAGAGCTGGGTACCCGAGGATGGCATTGTACGGCAGGAAGTTGTGCGTGACGTCGAAGTCGATGAGCTGAGTGCAGTACTTGTCGCACTTCCCGAAGGTAATAGGAAGGCGGACCTGCCCTATCGGGACAGTGGAACCGTCGGTGACTCCTGAGAAAGGCTTGGTTGGCTGAAGCTGATTGTATGGCACTTGGAGATTGTTGAATGTCTCGACGGACAGGACGTTGAGCCCTACTCCGCCATCGATGAGGGTCTTGGTGACTTGAACATTGCTGATGATTGGGGAACAAAGCATCGGGAGGACTCCGGCTATGGCTGCGCACTTGAGCTGATCCGCTGAGCTGAATGTGATGGCACACACTGACCACCTGAGAGGGCGTGTGGCCTCAAGCTTGGGGAGGACTACATTCACCTCGCGAGCAAACTGCTTGAAGATGCGTTGAGAGGCTGGGGCCTCAGCGCCGCCCAAGATGCAAGCGATCGCGCGTGGCTCGTGGAAGCCCCCAGCCTCCTCGTCCTGATGAGGGTCTTCATTCCTCCTCGGCTGTGGTGGCAGAGGAGGGAGTCCTGCGTTGCCTTGTGGGCGATCCTCGCGAGGCTGATCCCTCCAACCTCCCTCGCGAGGCTGGTCCTGCCAGCGGTCCTCGCGATGTCGGTCACGCCACCCTTGGCGAGGGCCACGGTCTTCCCATCGTCCTCCACCTGTTCCTCCTCCTCGGCCATAGCCCCGGTCGCTGCGCTCGGGGCGTCAGCCGACACGCACGTCCCGCATGGCCCTGAGCTCTTGGCATTCATTGGTGTTGTGGTTGTGGAGGTCGTGGTACACGCAGTACTGGCTGCCCTTTGATGACTCAGGCTGACCCCTGCCTCGCTTGGTGTTTGACTCTGCTGCAAGCACGGAAGCCCCCTTGCGCTTCACGTCCTTGACCTTGGGCTTCTTCTCTTTTGGGTATGCAGCCGACAGTTCAAGGAGGGAAAGGCGTCCTTCCTCAGCCCTGGCACACTTGGTCGCCAAATTGAAGAGCTCCAGGGAGGTGCACAGGTCTTCATGGATCACAAGCTCCTCTTTCATCTTGACGTCATGCACGCCATCGGAGAAGGCTGAGATGATGGCCTCCTCAGATACGCTGGGGATCTTGAGGCGAGCATTGTTGAAACGCTGGATGAACTTCTACAGGGTCTCCCCTGGCTGCTGCTTGATGCGGCGCAAGTCGCTCATGGCCGGGGGCCGGTCACGGGTGCCTTGGTAGTTGGCGATGAAGTGAGTGCGCATCTCCTCCCAGGAGGAAATCATGCTGGGAGCCAGGTTCAGGAGCCAGGTGCTGGCACCGTCCTTGAGTGCCATGGGAAACTAGTTCACCATGAACTTCTCGTCCCCATTGGCGGCTTCAATGCCCATCTCATAGAGTTGGAGGAACTCTGCAGGGTCGGCCGTGCCATCGTAGCGCGGGGGCAGATCTGGCTTGAACTTGCCCGGCCAGGCCACGTTGCGCAGCTCGGCGGTGAAGGCACGACAGCCTGCAGTAGCCACGGGAGGCCTTTGGTGACGGAGAGCTTGATCTTGGAAGTCTCTGTGCGCTATGCCAGGAGCAGCGCGGGGTCTTGACGCGCTAGAGCTAGAGCGCTGTCGTGACGGGCCGGTGCGGGGAGCACACAGGCAACTTCTTGGGGACGAGGGATCTCTTGGCAGCTCTTCTCTTACTGTGCTGGCGCCGGATGGAGCGGGTCCCGTCTAGGGGCCACGCGCCTTGGGGCTAAGGAGCCTTCTTGAGGGGGAGGCGGCTGAGGCGCCCTCGAAGCTTCGTTGCCCGCGCAGGGCGGGGCGCGGTGCAGCAAGAGGGATGGCGCAGGGGAGCCCCCATCGGCGCTGACGAGCTCGGTGATGCGGGCGAGCCACTCGTCGTAGAGGTCATCGACGGGACGGTAGTGCAGGAGCTCCCGCGCCAGGAGCAGCGCGGCATGCACGTTCGCCGGAGCGCGATGGGCGTGGGATGAGGAACCGGCCGGAGTCAGCGACGGGGTGGCGGTGTGGCCTTCTCACCGCACCGAAGGATGCAGGGACGACGCATGCTGCTCGTTCCCCGCCAGGCCGGTGGCGACGTTGACGGCAGGTAACGGGGAACGGTGGGGGCATCCGCCGACTGGGGCCGTCTGGGCGACGCGAGTGGCGAGAGCTGCCTGGTGCTCGGCACGGGCTCAATGAGCGTCTGACATGGATGCGACGGACGGCGAAACACAGGGCGGGGGAAGGCAGATTCCGGTGCACCCCTACCTGGCGCACCAAATGTCGGATTTCGGGTTCCGGCAGACTCTCAAGGTCCGAACTCTGGTGTGCGTGCGGAGATCACACCTACTACCTACTCACGTCTCGTCGCCTCGCAAGGATCTAAAACTACATGAAGAACAACACAAGGGACACGAGGTTTATACTAGTTCGGGCCACCATTCTGGTGTAATACCCTACTCTAGTTTGTGTTGTGGTGGATTGCCTCAGGGGCTGATGATGAGCAATACAAGGGAAGAACTGCCTCACGAGGGGAGGAATTCTTGTGGAGGTGATGCCTCTTGGGAAGGATTGAATCCGGATCAGTTGGCTCTAGATGAAATGAGATCCCCCTCCTTTCTACTGTGGTGGCTAACCCTATTTATAGAGCGAGGCCCTAGTCCTCTTCCCAAATATTGAGCGGGAAGGGTGCCAACAATTGGCCATTTTGAACGGGAACATCTAGTACACTTATCCTGGCTAAAGTCGGTCCTCGCCTACCAAAGACTCTGACGGTGCCGCCGGCTTGGGCTCCACGATGACCTCCATCCTGCCGTTCTGCTGGTCTTGGTCTTGTTGCACCGAAATGGTTGCCTTTGCTCGATACTCTTGTCTGCGCTTGCCCCCTTCGAACCAAAGAGGAAACAAGGACTCTACGCAGGCCGACGCCCGCCTGGCGCCCGCCTGGCTTCGGTCGTCATTGCTTGCGTCACGGGCACCTCATGAGGTACCCTGCCTTGATCTCTCCGCCTCCTCGCGAGCCAGCCTGACGAGGCTATGCCTGAGGAAGCTTTCTGTCGTCCGCCCCGCGAGGCTTGGCCCCTCGCATGGGTCTTGAGCTTGCATCGATGAAGATGGGCCGTACTGGGCCGCTCCTTGAGCCACGCCGCAGGCCGTGGGCAGGCAAGTCTGGGTACCCCCGTTCCCAGAACACCGACATATGGCACTTGGAGGTTGTTGAATGTCTCGACGGACAGAACGTTGAGCCCTGCTCCACCATCGATGAGGGTCCTGGTGACCTGCACTTTGCTGATGAGTGGGGAACAGAGCATTGGGAGAACCCCAGCCGTTGCTGCGCACTTGAGTTGATCCGCTGAACTGAACGTGATGGCACACGTGGACCTCTTGAGAGGGCGCGAGGCCTCGGGCTTTGGGAGGACTGCATTCACCTCGCGAGCAAACTGCTTGAAGATGCGCTAAGAGGCCGGGGCTTGAGCTCCGCCCAGGATGCAAGCGATAGCTCGCGGCTCCTGGAAGCCCCCAGCCCCCTCGTCCTGATGCTGGTCTTCATTCCTCCTTGGCGGTGGTGGCAGAGGAGGGAGGCCTGCGTTGCCTTGCAAGCGATTCTCACGAAGCTGATCCTTCCAACCCCCTCACGAGGCTGGTCCTGCCAGCAGTCCTCGCGAGGTCGGTCACGCCACCCTTGGCAAGGGCCACGGTCTTCCCATCGTCCTCCACCTCTTCCTCCTCCTCGGCCATAGCCCCAATCATTGTGCTCGGGGCGTCGGCCGATACGTTCATCTCGCACAGCTCTGAGCTCTTGGCATTCGTTGGTGTTGTGGGTGTGGAGGTCGTGGTACATGCAGTACTGGCTGCCCTTGGATGACTCCGGCTGATCCCTGCCACGCTTGGTGTCCGGCTTAGCTGTGAGCACAGCTGCCCCTTTGCGCTTCACGTCCTTGACCTTGGGCTTCTTCTCTTCCGGTTCAGCAGCTGGAAGCTCGAGGAGGGAGAGGCGCCCTTCCTCAGCCTTGGCGCACTTGGTCGCCAAGTTGAACAGCTCCAGAGATGTGCACAAATCCTCATGGATCGCCAGCTCTTCCTTCATCTTGATGTCACGAACGCCATCGAAGAAGGCTGAGATGATAGCTTCCTCAGTCACCCTGGGGATCTTGAGGCGGGCGTTGTTGAAGCGCTGGATGTACTTTTGCAGGGTCTCTCCTGGCTGTTGCTTGATGCGGCACAAGTCACCCATGGCCGGGGGCCGGTCGCGAGTGCCTTAGAAGTTGGCGATGAAGCAAGTGCACATCTCGTCCCAAGAGGAGATCGTGCTGGGAGGCAGGTTTAGGAGCCAGGTGCGGGCACCATCCTTGAGCGCCATGGGAAACCAGTTCGCCATGACCTTTTCATCCCTGTTGGCCGCCTTGATGCCTAGCTCGTAGAGCTGGAGGAACTCCGCGGGGTTGGTAGTGCCGTCGTAACAAGGAGGCAGATCTGGCTTGAACTTGCCCGTCCAGGCCATGCTGCACAGCTCGGCGGTGAAGGCGCGACAGCCTGCAGTGGCCACAGGGAGCCTTTGGTGACGAAGGGCCTGATCTTGGAGGTCTCCGTGCACTGCCACCAGGAGCAGCGCGGGGTCTTGGCGTGCTGGAGCGGGAGCACGGTCATGGCGTGGTGGTGCAGTGAGCACGCGAGCACCTTCTTGAGGGTGAGGGATCTCTTGGCAGCTCTTTTCTTGCTGCGCAGGCGCTGGACGTGGCGGGTCTCATCCAGGGGCCGCGTGCCTTGGGGCCAGGGCGCCTTATTGAGGACGAGGTGGCGGAGGCGCCTCCAGGGCCGCGTTGCCCGCACAGGACGGAGGGCGATGCAGCGAGTGGGACGACGCAGGGGAGCCCCCTGCGGCATTGACGAGCTCGGTGATGCGAGCGAGCCACTCATCGTAGAGGTCGTCGATAGGGCTGTAGTGCAGGAGCTCACGTGCCAGGTGCAACGCGGCGTGTTCGTCCGTCGGAGCGCGACGAGCATGCGACGACGAGCCTGCTGGAGTCAGCGACAGGGTAGCGGTACGGCCTTCCCATCGCACCGAGGGATGCAGCAACGACGCCTGCTGCTCGTTCCCCGCCGGACCGGTGGCGGCATGGGCGGCAGGCGATGGGGAACGACGGGGAGGCCCGCCGACGCGGGCCGTCTGGGCGACATGGGCCGTGAGAGCAGCTCGATGCTCGGCGCGGGCTCGGCGAGCGTCAGACATGGACGCGACCAACGACGAAATGCAAGACGGCGGAAGACACGATTCCGGCGCACCCCTTACTTGGCGCCCCAAATGTCGGATTTCAGGTTCCGGCAGACCCTTGAGGTTCAAACTCTGGGGTGCGCATGAAGATCTCTCCTACCAGCTCACGTCTCGAAGCCTCCCAAGGAATCTAGGCTACACGATGAACAACACAAGGGATGCAAGGTTTATACTAGTTTGGGCCACCGTTGTGGTGTAATACTCTACTCTAGTTTGTGGTGTGGTGGATTTCCTCAGTGGATGATGATGAATAGTATAAGGGAAGAACAACCTCGAGGGGTGTTCTTGTGGTGGTGTTGTCCCTTTGGAGGGGTCGATCCCCGGTGCCTCTATGCAATGGTGGCTAGTCATATATATAGAGAGAGAGAGAAAGAGACCCTGGTCCTCTTCCCAAATATTGAGCAGGAAGGGTGCCAACTATTGGCCATTTGAAGGGGAACATCTAGTACCCTTATCCTGACTAAAGTTGGTCTTCGACTGCCAAAGACTCTGACGATGACGCCGTCTTGGGCTCCACAGTGACCTCGATCCTGCCGCTCTGCTAGTCTTGGTCTTGTTGCACCGAAATGGTAACCTTTGCCTGATGCCTTAGCCTGTGCTTGCTCCCTTTGCACCAAAGGAGAAACAGGGATACTGTGCAGGCCGGCGCCCACGTGGCCTCGATCGTCATGGTTTGCGTCACGGGCACCTCGCGAGGTCCCCCTTCCTTGATCTCTCCGCCTCCTCGCGAGCCTACCTGACGAGGCGGCTCCCGAGGAAGCTTCCTATCGTCCGCCCTGCGAGGCTCGGCCCCTCGCGAGGGTCTTGAGCTTGAGCTGATGAAGGTGGGCCGCACTGGGCCACTGCTTGAGCCATGCCGCAGGCAGGCAAGTCTGGGGACCCCCGTTCCCAGAACGCCGACAATGGTAATTGTATATTGTTCATGCTATAATTGTATTGACCGGAAACCACAATACATGTGTGAATACATAGACCACAACATGTCCCTAGTGAGCCTCTAGTTGACTAGCTCGTTGATCAACAAATGGTCATGGTTTCCTGACCATGGACATTGGAAGTCATTGATAAGGTATCACATCATTAGGAGAATGATGTGATGGACAAGACCCAATCCTAAGCATGGCACAAGATCGCGTAGTTCGTTTTCTAAAAGCTTGTCTAATGTCAAGTATCATTTCCTTAGACCATGAGACTGTGCAACTCCTGGATACCGTAGGAATGCTTTGGGTGTACCAAACGTCACAACCTAACTGGGTGTCTATAAAGGTACACTACAGGTATCTCCGAAAGTGTCTGTTGGGTTGGCACGAATCAAGACTGCGATTTGTCACTCCGTATGACGGAGGTATCTCTGGGCCCACTCGGTAATGCATCATCATAATGAGCTCAATGTGACTAAGTAGTTAGTCGCTGGATCATGCATTACTGAACGAGTAAAGTGACTTGCCAGTAACGAGATTGAACGAGGTATTGGGATATCGACGATCGAATCTCGGGCAAGTAACATACCGATTGACAAAGGCAATTGTATACGAGATTGATTGAATCCCCGACATCGTGGTTCATCCGATGAGATCATCGTCGAACATGTGGGAGGCAACATGGGTATCCTGATCCCGCTGTTGGTTATTGGATAGAGAGCTATCTCGGTCATGTCTGCATGATTCCCGAACCCGTAGGGTCTACACACTTAAGGTTCGGCGACGCTAGAGTTGTTATGGGAATTAGTGTGCAGTTACCAAATGTTGTTCGGAGTCCCATATGAGATCCCAGATGTCACAAGGAGTTCCGGAATGGTCCGGAGGTAAAGATTTATATATGAGAAGTCCTATTTTGGCCACCGGAAAATGTTCGGGATTTTTCGGTATTGTACCAGGAAGGTTCTAGAAGGTTCCGGAGTGGGGACCACCTGCATGGGGAGACCCACATGAACGTGGGTTGTGGGGGCAAGGCCCCACACCCCTGGCCAAGGCGCACCAAGATCCCCCCTTAGAAGGAATAAGATCATATCCCGAAGGGATAAGATCAAGATCCCTAAAAAGGGGGGATAACAATTGGTGGGGAAGGGAAATGATGGGATTTTATTCCTCCCACCTTTGCCAACGCCCCAATGGATTTGGAGGGAAAGAAACCAGCCCCCTGCACCCCTATATATAGTGGGGAGGCACATGGGTGCTTTACCCCTTGCGCCTGGCGCAACCCTCCCCCTCTCCAACTCCACCTCCTCCTCAGTAGTGCTTGGCGAAGCCCTGCCGGAGAACTGCAAGCTCCAGCACCACGCCGTCGTGCTGCCGGAGCTCTCCCTCAACTTCTCCTCTCCCCTTGCTGGATCAAGAAGGAGGAGACGTCCTCGGCTGTATGTGTTTTGAACGCGGAGGCGCCATCCGTTTGGCATTAGATCGGATGTTCCGCGATTTGAATCGCCGCGAGTACGACTCCTCATCCGCGTTCCAGTGACGCTTCCATTTAGAGATCTTCAAAGGTATGAAGATTCTCATCCTCTCCCTCTCTTGTTGCTAGAATCTCCATAGATTGATCTTGGTGATGCGTAGAATTTTTTGAATTATTGCTACGTTCCCCAACAGAGGCATCATGAGCTAGGTCTATTGTGTAGATTCTATGCATGAGTAGAACACCAAGTAGTTGTGGGCGTTGGTTTGTTCAATTTGCTTGCCGTTACTATTACTATCTTGTTTCGGTGGTATTGTGGGATGAAGCGGCCTGGACCGACCTTACATGTACGCTTACGTGAGACAGGTTCCACCGACTGACATGCACTTGTTGCATAAAGGTGGCTAGCGGGTGCCAGTCTCTCCCACTTTAGTCGGATCGGATTCAATGAAAAGGGTCCTTATGAAGGGTAAATAGCAATTGGCATATCACCGTTGTGGATTTTGCGTAGGTAAGAAACGTTCTTGCTAGAAACCCATAGCAGCCACGTAAAACATGCAACAATAATTAGAGGACGTCTAACTTGTTTTTGCAGGGTATGCTATGTGATGTGGTATGATCAAAAGAATGTGATGAATGATATGTGATGTAGGAGATTGATCATGTTCTTGTAATAGGAATCACAACTTGCATGTCGATGAGTATGACAACCGACAGGAGCCATAGGAGTTGTCTTAATTTATTGTATGACCTGCGTGTCAATGATAACACCATGTAATTACTTTACTTTATTGCTAACCGTTAGCCATAGTAGTATAAGTAATAGTTGGCGAGACAACTTCATGAAGACACGATGATGGAGATCATTGTGTCATGCCGGTGACGAAGGTGATCATGCCGTGCCTCGAAGATGATGATCAAAGGCGCAAAATGATATTGGCCATATCATGTCACTTTATGATTTGCATGTGATGTTTGTCATGTTTACATCTTATTTGCTTAGAACGACGGTAGCATAAATAAGATGACCCTCATTAAAATTTCAAGAAAGTGTTCCCCCTAACTATGCACTATTGCGAAAGTTCGTTGTTTCAAAGCACCACGTGATGATCGGGTGTGATAGATTCTAACATTCGCATACAACGGGTGTAAGCCAGATTTACACACGCAGAACACTTAGGTTGACTTGACGAGCCTAGCATGTACAGACATGGCGTCGGAGCACAAGAGACCGAAAGGTCAAACATGAGTCGTATAGTAGATACGATCAACATGGAGATGTTCACCGATGATGACTAGTCCGTCTCACGTGATGATCGAACACGGCCTAGTTGACTCGGATCATGTATCACTTAGATGACTAGAGGGATGTCTATCTAAGTGGGAGTTCATTAAATAATTTGATTAGATGAATTAAATTATCATGAACATAGTCAAAAGGTCTTTGCAAATTATGTCGTAGCTTGCGCTTTAGTTCTACTATTTTAGATATGTTCCTAGAGAAAATTTAGTTGAAAATTGATAGTAGCAATTATGCAGACTGGGTCCGTAAACTGAGGATTGTCCTCATTGCTGCGCAAAAGGCTTATGTCCTTAATGCACCGCTCGGTGTGCTGAACCTCGAACGTCGTCTATGGATGTTGCGAACATCTGACATACACGTTTTGATGACTACGTGATAGTTCATTGTGTAATGGTAAACGGTTTAGAATTGAGGCACCGAAGACGGTTTTTGAAACGTCGCGGAACATATGAGATGTTTCAAGGGCTGAAATTGGGATTTCAGGCTCGTGCCCACGTCAAGAGGTATGAGACCTCCGACGAGTTTCTTAGCCTACAAACTAAGGGAGAAAAGCTCAATCATTGAGCATGTGCTCAGATTGTCTGAGTACTACAATCACTTGAATCGAGTGGGAGTTAATCTTCCAGATGAGATAGTGATGGTTCTCCAAATTCACTACCACCAAGCTACTAGAGCTTCGTGATGAACTATAACAGATCAGGGATAGACATGACTATCCTTGAGCTATTTCGATGTTTGACACTGCGAAACTAGAAATCAAGTAGGAGCATCAATTGTTGATGGTTAGTAAAACCACTAGTTTCAAGAAGGGCAAGGGCAAGAAGGGATACTTCATGAAACGGCAAATCAGCTGCTGCTCTAGTGAAGAAACCCAAGGTTGGACCCAAACCCAAGAATAAGTGCTTCTGTAATGAGGGGAACGGTCACTAAAGCAGAACTACCCTAGATACTTGGTAGATGAGAAGGCTAGCAAGGTCGACAAAGTATATTGGATATACATCATATTAATGTGTACTTTACTAGTACTCCTAATAGCAATAGGGTAATAAATACCGGTTCGGTTGCTAACTGTTAGTAACTCGAAATAAAAGGCTACGGAATAAACGGAGACTAGCTAAAGGCGAGGTGACGATATGTGTTGGAAGTATTTCCAAGGTTGATGTTATCAAACATCGCACGCTCCCTCTACCATCGGGATTGGTGTTCAACCTAAATAATTGTTATTTGGTGTTTGCAATGAGCATAGACATGATTGGATTATGTTTACCGCAATACGGTTATTCATTTAAGGAGAATAATGGTTACTCTGTTTATTTGAATAATACCTTCAATGGTCTTGCACCTAAAATGAATGGTTTATTGAATCTCGATCGTAGTGATACACATGTTCATGCCAAAAGATATAAGATAGTAATGATAGTACCACCTACTCGTGGCACTGCCATTTGAGTCATATTGGTATAAAGCGCATGAAGAAGCTCCATGTTGATGGATCTTTGGACTCACTCATTTTTGAAAAGTTTGAGACATGCGAACCATGTCTATTGGTATGTACGCATGAAGAAACTCCATGCAGATGGATCGTTTGGACTCACTTGATTTAGAACTTGAGACATGCAAATCATACCACATGGGCAAGATGACTAAAAAGCCTCGTTTTAAGTAAGATGGAACAAGAAAGCAACTTGTTGGAAGTAATACATTTTGATGTGTGCAGTCCAATGAGTGCTGAGGCACGCAGTGGATATCTTTATGTTCTTACTTCACAGATGATTTGAGTAGATGCTAAGTATATTTACTTGATGAAACACTAGTCTGAATTATTGAAAGGTTCAAGTAATTTCAGAGTGAAGTTGAAGATCATCGTGACAAGAGGATAAAATGTCTATGATACGATCATAGAGATGAATATCTGAGTTACGTGTTTGGTACACAATTAAGACATTGTGGAAATTATTTCACAACTAATACCGCCTGGAACACCATAGTGTGATGGTGTGTCCGAACATCATAGCTGCACCCTATTGGATGTGGTGCATACCATGATGTCTCTTATCAAATTACCACTACCGTTTATGGGTTAGGCATTAGAGACAACCACATTCACTTCAAATAGGGCACCACGTAATTCCGTTGAGATGACAGCGTATGAACTATGGTTTAGAGAAACATAAGCTGTCGTTTCTTAAAAGTTTGGGGCTGTGACGCTTATGTGAAAAGTTTTAGCCTGATTAGCTTGAACCCAAAGCGGATAAATGCATCTTCACAGGACACCCAAAACAGTTGGTATACCTCCTATTTCAGACCCGGAAGCAAAAGTGATTGTTTCTAAAAATAGGTCCTTTCTTGAGGAAAAGTTTCTCTTGAAAGAATTGAGTGGGAGGATGGTGGAGACTTGATGAGGTTATTCAACCATCACTTCAACCAGTGTGTAGCAGAGCACATGAAGTTGTTCCTGTGGCGCCTACACCAGTTGAAGTGGAAGCTGATGTAGTGATCATGAAACTTTGAATCAAGTCACTACCAAACCTCGTAGGTTGACAAGGACGCGCACTGCTTCGGAGTGGTATGGTAATCCTATCTTGGAGGTCATGTTGCCAGACAACAATGAACCTACGAGTTATGGAGAAGCGATGGTGGGCCCGGATTCCGACAAATGGCTCGAGGCCATAAAATCCGAGGGAGGATCGATGTATGAAAACAAAGTATAGTATTTGGAAGAACTACTTAATGGTCCTAAGGCTGTTGGGTACAGATGGATTTTAAAAGTAAGACGGACAATGATGGTAAGTGTCACCATTAAGAAAGCTCGACTTGTCGCTAAGATGTTTTCCAACAAGTTTAAGGAGTTGACTATGATGATATTTTCTCACTTGTAGCAATGCTAAGAGTCTGTTGAAATTATATTAGCAGTTACTGCATTATTTATGAAATCTTGCATATAGGATGTCAAAACATTGTTTCCTCGACATTTTTCTTGAGGAAAGGTTGTATGTGATACAACCAGAAGGTTTTGTCAATCCTAAAAGGTGCTAACAAGTATGCAGAGCTCCAACAATCCTTCTAAGGACTGGAGTAAGCATCTCGGAGTTGGAATATACGCTTTGATGAGATGATCAAAGATTTTGGGTTTATAAAAAGTTTATGAGAAACTTGTATTTCCAAAGAAGTGAGTGGGAGCACTATAGAATTTCTGATGAGCATATGTTGTTGACATATTGTTGATCGGAAATGATGTAGAATTTCTGGAAAGCATATAGGGTTGTTTGAAAGGTGTTTTTCAATGAAAAACCTGGATTGAGCTACTTGAACATTGAGCATCAAGACCTATAAGGATGGATCAAAAATGCTTAATAGTACTTTCAAATGAATACATACTGTGAAAGATTTTGAAGGAGTTCAAAATAGATCAGCAAAGAAGGAGGTCTTGGCTGTGTTATAAGGTATGAGTATTGAGTAAGACTCAAGACCTGACCACGGCAGAGGAGAGAGAAAGGATGAAGGTCGTCCCCTGTGCTCTACAGTATGATGTGATGTGTACCGCACCTGAAGTGTGCCTTGCCATGAGTCAGTCAAGGGGTAAAAGAGTGATCCAGGAATGGACCACTAGACAACGGTCAAAGTTATCCTTAGTGGACTAAGGATTTTTTCTCGATTATGGAGGTGGTAAAAGAGTTCGTCGTAAGGGTTACGTCGATGCAAACTTTGACACTAATCTAGATGACCCTAAGTAGTAAACCGGATTCATATAGTAGAACAGTTATTTGGAATAGTTCCAAATAGCGCGTGGTAGCTGCATCTACAAGATGACGTAGAGATTTGTAAAGCACACACGGATCTGAAGGGTTCAGACCCGTTGGCTAATAACCTCTATAACAAGAAAGATATGATCAAACCCCATGGGTGTTGGATTCATTACAATCACATAGTGATGTGAACTAGATTATTGACTCTAGTGCAAGTGCGAGACTGTTGGAAATATGCCCTAGAGGCAATAATAAAATGGTTATTATTATATTTCCTTGTTCATGATAATTGTCTATTGTTCATGCTATAATTGTATTGACCGGAAACCGTAATACATGCGTGAATACATAGACCACAACATGTCCCTAGTGAGCCTCTAGTTGACTAGCTCGTTGATCAACAGATGGTCATAGTTTCCTGACCATGGACATTGGATGTCATTGATAATGGGATCACATCATTAGGAGAATGATGTGATGAACAAGACCCAATCCTAAGCATATCACAAGATCGTGTAGTTTGTTTGCTAAAACCTTTTCTCATGTCAAGTATCATTTCCTTAGACCATGAGATTGTGCAACTCCCGGATACCGTAGGAATGCTTTGGGTGTATCAAACGTCACAACATAACTGGGTGGCTATAAAGGTACACTACAGGTATCTCTGAAAGTGTCTGTTGGGTTGGCACGAATCGAGACTGGGATTTGTCACTCCGTATGACGGAGAGGTATCTCTGGGCCCACTCAGTAATGCATCATCATAATGAGCTCAATGTGACTAAGTAGTTAGTCGAGGGATCATGCATTACTGAATGAGTAAAGTGACTTGCCGGTAACGAGATTGAACGAGGTATTGGGATACCGACGATCGAATCTCGGGCAAGTAACGTACCGATTGACAAAGGGAATTGTATACGGGATTGATTGAATCCCCGACATCGTGGTTCATTCGATGAGATCATTGTGGAACATGTTGGAGCCAACATGGGTATCCAGATCCCACAGTTGGTTATTGGCCAGAGAGCTGTCTCGGTCATGTCTGCATGATTCCCGAACCCATAGGGTCTACACTTAAGGTTCGGTGACACTAGAGTTGTTATGGGAATTAGTGTGTAGTTACCGAATGTTGTTCAGAGTCCCGGATGAGATCCCAGACGTCACGAGGAGTTCCGGAATGGTCCGGAGGTAAAGATTTATATATGGGAAGTCCTATTTTGGCCACCGGAAAATGTTCGGGATTTTTCGGTATTGTACCGGGAAGGTTCTAGAAGGTTCCAGAGTGGGGCCCAGCTGCATGGGGGGACCCACATGAACGTGGGTAGTGGGGGCAAGGCCCCACACCCCTGGCCAAGGCGCACCAAGATCCCCCCTTGGAAGGAGTAAGATCATATCCCGAAGGGATAAGATCAAGATCCATAAGAAGGGGGGATAACAATCGGTGGGGAAGGGAAATGATGGGATTTCATTCCTCCCACCTTTGCCAACGCCCCAATGGACCTGGAGGGCAAGAAATTAACCACCAACACCCCTATATATAGTGGGGAGGCGCATGGGAGCTTCACCCCTTGCCCCTGGCGCAGCCCTCCCCCTCTCCAACTCAACCTCCTCCTCAGTAGTGCTTGGCGAAGCCCTGCCAGAGAACTGCAAGCTCCAGCACCACGCCGTCGTGCTGCCAGAACTCTCCCTCAACTTCTCCTCTCCCCTTGATGGATCAAGAAGGAGGAGACATCCCCGGGCTGTACGTGTGTTGAACGCGGAGGCGCCGTCCGTTCAACGTTAGATCGGATCTTCCGCGTTTTGAATCGCCGCGAGTACGACTCCCTCATCCGCGTTCTAGTGACGCTTCTGCTTAGTGATCTTCAAAGGTATGAAGATGCTCATCCTCTCCCTCTCTTGTTGCTAGAATCTCTATAGATTGATCTTGGTGATGCGCAGAAAATTTTGAATTATTGCTACGTTCCCCAACAGGATTCTCCACATGTCTGCATATGGAATTCCAGGCGATCTGGTGGATGAGTATGTGCGTATGAGTGAGTCCACATGTCTGCTTTCACTGTACAACTTCTGCAAGGCCGTGGTTGCAGTGTTTGTCCCAGAGTACTCGAGGCAGTCAAATGTCGCTGATAAAGAGAGATTGTTGGCGACCAACGCAGCTAGAGGCTTTGTAGGCATGCTTGGCAGCATAGATTGTATGCACTAGGAGTGGAAGAACTGTCCATTTGCTTGGCAGGGCCAGTACAAGGGGCGTGGTAAAGCATGCACTGTCATATTAGTGGTGGTGGCTTCACAGGATCTTTGGATATGGCATTCTTTCTTCGGCATGGCAGGTTCTCACAATGATATCAACGTGTTGCAGCGTTCTCCATTCTTCGCAAGGCTTGCAGAAGGCCACTCCCCACCTGTCAACTTTGAGATCAACGACCACCAGTACAACAAGGGATACTACCTAGCTGATGGTATATATCCTCAGTGGTTAACTTTTGTGAAGACAATCTCGAATCCACAAGGTGAGAGGAGAAAGAGATTTTCCCAAATGCAAGAGAGTGCTAGAAAGGATGTGGAACATGCTTTTGGTGTGCATCAATCCCGATGGAGTATCGTTCAAAACCCTATGCTGACATGGGATGAAGGGAAGCTCTGGGAGGTGATGACTGCTTGTGTGATAATGCAAAATATGATCATCGAGGACGAGCGTGATGACAACATCTTCGACCAAGGATTTGATTTTCAAGGTGAAAATGTTGAGCCCCTGCACCAAGAACCGGCCACGTTTGAATAGTTTGCCCAATTTCATCGTGAAATGCATGATTGGAACACTCATTTGGATCTTCAAAATGACTTGGTTGAGCACGTGTGGACTCACTTTGGCAACCAATAGATGTATTGGTTCATTCAAGACAATTTTGATATGGTTGTAAACTATTTTATTAGAGACAATTTCGATTGGGTTGTAAAGCCATTTTTATTTTCAGACAATTAATATTTGGATGTGCAAACTTGTTTTGAACATTGAAATATGAATATATGGAATTTTTGTCCGTGGCGGACATGATGGGGCCAAAGGATGCGTCCGCGCGCTGGGCGCACGACCACCGCATCCCAGGACAGACCCGAACACGACCCCATTGCCCTATCCAAACAGACATAATTCGGGCAAAACGGACGTCCGTTTGGGTTGTGCGCTGGAGTTGGCCTCAGCATTTCCATAAGGAAATCCCATCTAACCCTGTCAAAAGGTAAGAATGAGATCTCCCGATCTAGTCCTGTAGTGGATATATATATATATATATATATATATATATATATATATATATATATATATGACTTTTTTCTTTCTATCTACTGTTCCACATAAATATTGCCCTGAAATATTTGCATTTGGTTATTGTTTTCCTACAACATTAATATTGCATTAGTAGATTAAGGTATTGATACATGAAAGATAACCCGTGAAATTTCTACAAAGCTTTTTCTTTCTCCTCTCACAAGACGACTAGGGAAAGCCTTTCTCCCTTCAATCTTCGCCGGCGAGCCTATCGATTTTCCTCCCCTCCATCTGCCTTATTCGGGGACTCCCCCCTAGCATACAAACACATTTTCCAAGAGCTATACTATATAGATACTATTCATATTGAAACGCCTGAAGTAACAAAATCATATTTGCAATGTAATACACTACACAGTTTTATGTAAGTTTTGCTTGTAAATTTTGGTATAATAGAAACGACACAAGAAAGAAGTCACAGTAGTTCCAGTTTGCTAGTGCTTTATAAGCTCATGAGTACATATCATACACAGCACGCATAATTGAGGGCAAAAACATACTGTAGAAAAAATAATCAAATAGAAACAACTATGATTAAGATAAATTTTTTTGCTTGTTTTCACATCATGATGAGCATGTTAAGTTAGAAAAAATCACAAATTGATGACAGGATTTACAACTAATGTAGCAAAACAAAAAAATAGCGATAACATTAATTAAAATCATTATGATTTTCCTTACTTACTGTTGGAGTCTATGTGAATATTATTTACTTAATTACTCATTTATATATTTTTTACATGTCTATATTAGCAATATATCATTGTTTATACAACACACTAGTTCCACTAGTACAATATGAGACTTTGGAGGCGGTTTTCATACATGGGCCGGTGGTGGTTTCCCTTTCCACCTAAAAGCATGTGTTGCTAATACTCGACCCAATGGAGCCAGTTTTCAGAACCACTTGTGATGATAACTTCCCCTAAAAAAACTTGTGGCGATACCCCAACACAAATGATTAACATGGAGAAACGCCTCCAATGAAAGGATATCCAGAGATGACTGCACATTTGGAACCGACTCATATACACTATTATTACATGTGGTTTCTAAAGCAGAATTGACTGTTAGTACTTTTTCCATTTCAACAACATTCTAAATACTCAGTCACAACATTTCATGACAAGCAAGCAGAAAAAACACCTACTAGACACATAAGCTGAGTGTAACACTCTGGCATACACATGTAAGTTGTATTTATACTTGGCTTACATGACACATGCCACGATTTGGGAAGTATAGGAACAAATGGCACATGAAGATTTAGGTATAAGTCGAGGGCTGACACTCGACGTATAACTTCTGGTTGTCCCATAGCTAAACTAGAAGCCGAGCGGTGACACTTGGCTTACTCCTTGACCACGTTGCACCACTGTTTCAATCGGCTGGTGATGTCTACTACGCAACCTTCTTCTTGTAGACTCTTATTGGGCCTCCAAGCGGAGAGTTTTGTAGGATAATTGCAAAGTTCCCTCAAGTGGATGACCTAAGATTTCTCAATCCGTGGGAGGCGTATGATGAAGATGGTCTCTCTCAAACAACTCTGCAACCGAATAACAAAGAGTCTCTTGTGTCCCCGACACACCCAATAGAATGGTAAATTGTATAGGTGCACTAGTTCGGTGAAGAGATGGTGATACAAGTGTAATATGGATGGTAGAAATATATTTTTATAATCTGAATAAATAAAAACAGCAAGGTAACTAGTAACAAAAGTGAGCAAAAATGGTATTACGATGCTTGGAAACAAGGCCTAGGGTTAATACTTTCACTAGCGCAAAATCTCTCAACAATGATAACATAATTGAATCATATAAAATCCCTCAACGTGCAACAAAGAATCACTCCGAAGTTCCTATCGCTGAGACCATAAGATGAAATTGCTTGTAGGGTATGAAACCACCTCAAAGTTATTCTTTCCGATCAATCCATTGAGCTATTCCTATAAGTGTCAGAAACAACCCTAGAGTTCATACTAAATTAACACCACATGAGACAAATCAATCAAACCCTAATGTCACCTCGATACTCCACTGTCACCACAAGTATTCGTGGGTTAATTATACTATATGCATCACACAATCTCAGATTCGTAATGTTCAATCCAACACAAATAACATCAAAGAGTGCCCCAAGATTTCTACCGAAGAAACAAGGATGAAAATGTGCATCATCCCCTATGCATAGATTACCCCAATGTTACCTCGGGAATCCATGAGTTGAGTGCCAAAACATACATCAAGTGAATCAATAGAACACCCCATTGTCACCACGGGTATACCACGCAAGACATACATCAAGTGTTCTCAAATACATAAAAGTATTCAATTCGATAATAGTGAAACCTCAAAGGTAAAACTCAATTCATCACAAGAAGATAGAGGGGGAGAAACACCATATGATCCAACTATAGTAACAAAGTTTGCGGAACATCAAGATTGTACCAAATCAAGAACACGAGAGAGAGAGGGATCAAACACATAGCTACTAGTATAGAACCTCAACCCCGAGGGTGAACTACTCCCTCCTCGTCATGGTGACAGCTGGGATGATGAGGATGGCCTTCGGTTATAATTTCCCCCTCCAGCAAGGTGCCGGAACGGGGTCCTGAGAGGTTTTTCATGGATACAGAGGCTTGCGGTGGCGGAACTTCCGATCTAGGTTTCTTTCTGGGGGTTTCGTGATTTATAGGAACTTTTGGCGTTGGTTTCACATCAGGGGGTGTTCCCAAGGGACCCACAAGCTAGGGACGCGCGCCCTAGGGGGGCCCTCCACCCTTCTGGCTGCCTCGGGACTCCTATGGCCCAACTCCGATACCCTGTGGGCTTCTTCTGGTCACCACCGTAAATTTTGAGCTCGTTTGGACTCCGTTTGATATTCCTTTTCTGTAAAACTCAAAAACAAGGAAAAACAGAAACTGGCACTGGGCTCTAGGTTTATAGGTTAGTCACAAAAATAATATAAAATAGTATATTAATGTAGATAAAACATCCAAAATAGATAACATAATAGCATGGAACAATCCAAAATTATAGATACGTTGGAGACGTATCAAGCATCCCCAAGCTTAATTCCTGCTCATCCTCGAGTAGGTAATGATAAAAATAGAATTTTTGATGTGGAATGCTACCTAACATATTTATCAATGCAATCTCTTTTATTTGGCATGAATATTCTGATCCGTATGATTCAAAACAAAAGTTCATTCACACAAAAAGAATAATACTTCAAGCATACTAGCAAGCAAATCATTAAGCTTCAAAAATAATATGGCTAAAGAAAGTTATCCCTACAAAATCATCTAGTGTTGTTATGCTCCCTATTCTCAGCACAAAGTACAAATCATTCCCACCCCGGTGTCAGCCAAGCAATTGTTTCATACTTTTTAACGCGCTTCAGCCTTTTCAACTCTACACACAATAGATGAGTGTGAGCCATGGACATAGCACTATGGGTGGAATTGAAGGTGGTATTAGACAAAATAAGGGAGAAAGTCTCACATCAACTAGGCAAATCAATGAACTACGGAGATGTTCATCAATTAACATCAATGTGAGTGAGTAAGTGTGATGCCCGGATAATCAAGCTACAGTAATCCCCTGTTAATGGTTCCATGTCATCACATTACTGTTGCTAATCCTCACTTGATCCAAATCATGATTCAAATTCATATTTAAAACAAAAATTCAAATTTCAAATTTCTCAAACATGGAAACTAAAATGTTCAAATGGTGGAAAATAATCTCTCATTATTTGTCATGTTGAAACTATATTTTATAAAGGGTTTAAGTTCCTTAAATAATCAAAGGAGTGGCTAAAAACAATTATAAAAGGCTTATAACTAATAAACAAACACAACTAATTTTATTTGAGTACCAAACTTTTTGTGGCAAAGTTATAAATAGTATTGCTAATTTAGGTGCAAGAATGGTATTTTTGTAGAGCTAAAACTATATGAAAAGAAATTAGAAAACAACAAGTTTTAAAAGAAAAAGGAAAAAGAAAATCAAAAAAGGAAACAAAAGACCCCCTGGCTCTCCTTGGGCTTCGGGCCATTCCATCTCACCCGTCCGGCCTAGGTGGCCCAGCTGCCACCTCCCCATCTTTGTCCTCTTCTCCCCATGCCCCCCACTGTTCTTCCGACCGCGTTCGCTGTCGCCAATGGATTAGCTTGCCGCCCAGCGCCGATACCGGCCCCCGGAGAGGATAAGGATGCCGACACAACGCCCCTTGATCTTTTCTCTCGCATTGCCCCCTCTCTCCCTCTGGCTTCGCCCCTACTCCAGATCCACCACACCCCGACGCATTGCCGCCGCCGCGTTGCTGCGCCACCACGGCCATCGGGCCCTCCTCGCCGCCCTGATGTGTCCACGAGCCCCGCGGCTGTCTTCTGCTTCGTCTACGCCAACATCCTCAAGGCGGGAGCCACCCCAACGTCGGATCCCCATCGTCTTCCTCCTGGACCGCCATCTCCGCTGCTTTCGACTCCGGCCAGCGCCACTGCTCTCCTGTTGCTCGCGGGGCCTTCGTGCACCCATCCGGTGAGGTCCTACCCCTCTCCCCTCTCTCATGCAGGCCGCCTCCCTCTCTAGCTCGCTCACCGCTACCGCCGTAGCTTGCCGCCACCCTGCTGGATCACCTCGTGGGCACCGCTGCCGTGGCCCCCGTCTGAGCCTCCGTCGTGCTCCTGGTGTTCCCAGGAGCCCGGTCATCCCTTCCTCTCGCCCCCCGTGCCCCCTAGCCCATTCCCGACATGACCTCGGACGCCGCCGCCGCTCGTGCTCGCCGCCGATGGTCATTCTGGCCGTCCCCGGGCAATCCACCACCACCACCCGACACGACGTCGTGCGCGCATTCGAACGGTGCCAACCGCACGTAAAAAGGCCGCCCCTAGCATGTTTCCGATGAGGCCCGAGCAGCTCCGCCGCGTTCTAGTGTTGCTGGCGGCGAGATGCCGGACGCCGCCACCGTGGCTGGGCGGGCCCCACCCCTGGCTCACTGCCAGTGGGCCCTAGGGGCCCCGTTGACTGGGTTGACCCAGTCAACATGCTGACGTGGCAGTACAATGCCACTGACGAGCCAGCCCACCGCTTAAATAACTAATCAAAATGGTTTTATAATTAAAAGTAACTAGTTTAGCTAATCAGCCACTAACATGTGGGGCCCAGCAGCTAATTAACCTCAGTTTAGTTTAAAATAAACTCTGTTAAGTAACAGAGGCTGATAGGCGCGACCCACTGGTCAGGTTTGACCTGGTCAGCCGCCTTGCTGACTGCTGATGTCAATGTGATGTCATGCTGATGCAATAAACCTTTTCTGTTAATTTAAAATAATTTCAGAAAATGATTTAATCTTTGAAAAATCATAGAAATTCAACCGTAACTCGGATGAAAAAGTTTTATACATGAAATTTTCTCAAAACAACGAGCCAAATGCGAGTTTGTGGTCCGTTTGCCCGCCACACGTCCCTATCATAGCAAACATTGAACTTTTCCCCTCCGGTTCATCTCTTTGACAAACGTCCGGAACTGGGAAAACTTTCCCGAATGTTTTCCCCCTTCGCCAGTACTGCCTAGCTCTGCGTTACAACACCTCTCGTACGGCTTCTTGTCTTGTTGTGCATATGTTTATGTGTATTTACTATTTCTTCCCCCTCTTCTCTTCGGTAGACCCCGAGACCGCTATTGATGCCACTATGATCGACTACGTCGACGACGACACTTCTCCCCTTTCAGCTTAGCTTCCAAGCAAGCCCCCCCTTTGATCATCCCGATATCGCCCATTCCATTCTCTCATGCTTGCATTAGATTTTGCTACTGTATTTGGTTGCTCCTATTCTGATGCATAGCCTGCTTTTGTACCTGTTATTGTACCTTACCTTCTTATCCTAAAATGCTTAGTATAGGTTGGTTAGTGATCCAGCAGTGAGTCCCACTTGTCCTTGTTGCCCCTGCTCCATCATCAGTGCCTCGATCAATGTGATCACCGACCAGAGCCCGACACCTCACATCACATCACGCCCTTTTTGTTGCTCGACTCTACATAGTTACCATCGAGTGCCGAGGGTGGTACCTCATACATCACTCCTGATGAGATCTCTGTAGTGTAGCTATTCGGTCGTGGTCATCGAGGGTGATTCCTCCTTGACACCCCCGATACGACTCTGTCGTGCAACCCCTCAAGTGTAAACCTTGAGGGTGGTTCCTCTGACGTTCACCTTGATGATTACATTGAGTGGAATTCTCCGAGGGTGATTCCTCGGGTTTTCCCCTTGATGTTTGGACACACGGTTACCTTGACTTTACTTGAGACCATTGTTCAAGTCGGGTCGGCCCTGAGGGGTACCCGTGAGTTTATGTGAAAGTCGGGCGGGCCCGTAGAGCACCCGCGAGTTTTCCACATGGCACGGCCGGGCAGTCTGGGCCCTTGCCGTAAGTCCATGAGACGGGGCGATGGGGTCACCTTATTGTGAGTCTCTTCTTGTTTCCGCCAGCCCCCAATGCACTAACATGTTTGGGTATTTGTTCTGAGTTGGCCTCTGGCCTTTACGCACTAACTACCACGCGAGAATAGTTATGGGCCTCGACGCTGCAGTATCAGCCGAAGCTTTGTCAGACGTCCAGTCCAGCATTGTGGCACGGTCGGACCGTGCTGGCCATCCGAGGCGGTGTTGGTATCCACCCAGCACACAACGACCCGGAGTGCTGCGGGCCATGGGCCCAAGCCCTCGGAGTGCTTAGGATGCAGACCAGCGGGGACCTCTCTGCTGAGCCTAGGTAGGGCTGCAACGTGTTGACCTTTCGAGGCCGGGCATTGACCCCAGAAAGATGTGTCCGGCCAGAGTGATCGAGTGTGTTGGGTAACGTGGTGCACCCCTGCAGGGAAGATATATATTCGAATACCTTGTCCACGATAATGGACGTTCAGACTTATATACTGATCTTATATAGCTAGAAATGGATGCTTGAGATATGTGATGGATATGTGGCTCCGAGATTGCTTTCCCGCAGGGAGTCGGGGAAGGATCTCTGGGCGTTGATGTTACAACATGTTTGATAATTATAAACTGCTATTCTTTACTCTTCTACATGCTGAAGATGCTTGGAGCTGCTTGAAGATGCTAGTGTTCGATAGGCTAGGCCTTTCCCCTCTATTCTGGCATTCTGCAGTTCAGTCCACAGATACAACCCTTCCATTTGATACCAATGCATACTTAGTATAGACCTGATGCTTGTGAGTACTTTGGATGAGTACTCATGGTTGCTTTGCTACCCCTTTCCCCCCTTCTTTCTTCTTCCAGTTGATGCAACCAGATGGTGGATCCCTGGAGCTAGATGCCACTGCCGACGGATGCTACTACGTGAAGACCGCCGATGACCAGGAGTAGTTTAGGGGGTCCTAGGAAGGAGGCCTTGCCTCTTCGATCATTGTTGTTGTATGTGCTAGCCTTCTTAAGGCATCCTTGCTTAACTTATGTCTGTACTCAGATATTGTTGCTTCCGCTGACTCTTGTGTATCGAGCTATGTATTCGAGCCCTCAAGGCCCCTGGCTTGTAATATGAAGCTTGTATTATTTTTATTTGTGTCTAGAGTTGTGTTGTGATATCTTCCCGTGAGTCCCTGATCTTGATCATACACATTTGCGTGTATGATTAGTGTACGATTTAATCGGGGGCGTCAGAAGTTGGTATCAGAGCCGACTGCCTGTAGGATCCCCCTTTTTAACTCCTTGTCCAAAGTTGAGTCTAGTCTTTGAAAAACTGTTTTACTAACATGGATGTGTGGCTTACGGGCCCATGCCGCCATTGGGCTTTTATTCCTCGTCCTTACTCTAGGAATCTGATCTCTCTTCTATTCGAGTTAAATGATTTTTGTAACTCTAACTCTAGGTTCTCGTAAACACGTTCTCCCGGAGAGCCCCTCACTCATATGAATGCTTGGTGCACCAGAAGATTCTGAAGATACTCTCCGATGTTTTCCAGAGACCCTTGTACCCTTCGACGTTGCGATCCCTACCACCGATAAATCCTTATGGGTAACTACCTATGTTGTCGTTCATACCTTCATCCCTAGTTGCTCTTGTTATTACAATATGTCCTGAAACACTCTTCGATGTTCTGACAATTCTTTATGCTTACTGCCCTGCAGTTCCTTTCCGCATGAAAATATCCCTACGAATAATTACTTGTTGTTATCGAGTATCCATTCATCCCAAGTTATTCTTATGCTTCATAAGATACTTTGTAATACAATCTGAGCTTTCGATGACCTCTATCATCTATTGCTCTAGAAGGTCTTACCTGCCTAAACTCTGGTCAATTCCATATGCCTAGCAGTATCCGTTGACGTCCTTTGTCATTATCATCTTGAGTCTTTCGATTTGATATGTTTGTGTCGCAATCATCAGTTGATCCTTATAGATTATCTTTCTGGCTCAGGCGTCTTCCCGAACATGAGCTAGTTCTTAGCCAATCAAATTTCCATCGATTGTGCCCTAAGTCTTTTCAACTTCTCCATCCTTGGTCATAGCGTTTGCTTCTGATTCCTTGATTTTGGAAATCAGAATTCCTTTGCATTTGAGCTTTGGATTAGTCAGTTGTTTCTATAATCGAATCTCCTTGCATTCTTTCTTCTTCTAGGTGAGTACCGATACTCAGATTAGATCCCTTGTGGACCACAAGGTCCATTGTTGGATTTTATCCGACAACGTCCTTCATATTCAATCACCTTGTGAGTCTTTTCCTCGGATACATAATTCCTTTGGTAAATGGTATCCCCCTCTCTTGTCAACCATACTCTGCTTCCATGCTTGAATTATTTACTCGTGAAGTTTGTGGTATATGCTCCTAAGATTCCTTGATGGGTTGAATCTATGTCTTCCCTAAATCTGTGTGAACTCGAAATTTATGCGGGTTACAGTCTACTGGATTTTCGTCAGGTAAAAATTTCAATGCTACAACTTCTTCGAATGCGAGAAGTGAATGGAAAGTTGTGCATTAGAGAAGTGGGAGTCGACCTTGAACCTTTGTGTTCATGCCCATGGACCCGATGTGGAACTTATCATGGAAGCTTCTTGTTATAATAATAATCCTCTTTTGATAAGTTCATCTTGTATCTACAATTGGTCCTTTGCAACCGTGGTTCCGACCATATTGATCTTCTTTGATCCCCTTTCTCGGACAAGTTGATGTACTTGTCTTCTTTAGATAATTTCACCTGTTCAACCTCTACATTGATATACCTTCGAGGATTACCCTCTAGTATCTCGAGAATATCGCGGGACTACATAACTTCTTATGAGTTTTTCATGAACTATTATTCTCGCTGATTCAAATTTTCCTCGGGTTCTGAGTTGTTGGACACTCGAGAACACTGATAATTGATTCAAGTATCCATTGCTTTGTTTAACCTTTCTTGTAACCTAACATATCTGAGCAGTGATAATTCCCTGCTTATTTAAACACCTCAGTGTACAACTCTGTTAGTAAGACCTTGTTACTATTGTTGATGACATTCCGGAAGCCACCAATGCCTACTGGTCCGCCTCGTCTTAACGAGCAGGAAAATGGTTCTCTTCGTCCCTCACCCTTGGAATCGATGTTGTTGCCGACATAACTGACAGGTTATTGTCAGACATGCCTTGCTATCAAGATCGTGCAAGATGGCATCACCCTTCCTACTTTTTGATCCACATGGTGGGCCCATAACCCACAGTTCCACAACATCGAAACCTGACTCTCCTATACATCCCTGCTTTCTAAGTTATTCCTCGTGCTTGGATTCGTATGTAATTCACGAGCCACCTTCTTGTGATCTGTTCTGGTATCAAATGTAATACTTATTCTCGATGCTCTGAACCCCCTTTCACACATTGTTTCAGACATCGATCGATTGTCCATCCTCTTGAAGCTTCTTATTGCACCTTCTAGCCTTGCTCTCGATGACTTTCTTGAATTTCCACTCGAGAGATGCCTCTATGGCATGTTCGCGAGATAGCCCCCAGGTACCTATCTTGTGTTGACCCCATCATTCCTGAGTCTTTTCCCCTTACTCTACCCCTTAAATCTCGGGACGAGATTTCTTGTAGTGGAGGAGAATTGTGACGCCCGGATAATCAAGCTACAGTAATCCCCTGTTAATGGTGCCATGTCATCACATTACTGTTGCTAATCCTCACTTGATCCAAATCATGATTCAAATTCAAATTTAAAACAAAAGTCCAAAATTCAAATTTCTCAAACATGAAAACTAAAATGTTCAAATGGTGGAAAATAATCTCTCGTTATTTTTCATGTTGAAACTATATTTTATAAAGGGTTTAAGTGCCCTTAAATAATCAAAGGAGTGGCTAAAAACAATTATAAAAGGCTTTTAACTAATAAACAAATACAACTAATTTTATTTGAGTACCAAACTTTTTGTGGCAAAGTTATAAATAGTAGGGTCTTTGACATCTGTATCCCTAACTCGAACCCACTACTCACATTTGCCCTTAATTTTGAAGTGTGCTCAAATTTACCCCTCCGCCGTTAAGTGCACATATAGAAATGCCCTTCCGTGTCGTTTTCGTCCGGTCAAAGGGATTTGACCACTATCTGAACGTTTGGTGGACAATTTGCCTCTAACTCCATGTGTCACTTACAGGTGGGACCAACTCCTCTAAATAATAAATGGAAAACTCTTTCTCTAACTCACCCTTCTCTATCACTTACAAGTGGACCCAACCGATATAATAAAAATAGAAAAACTTTCTCCCTCACAGCCCGTCTCTCTCACATCCCCGTCTCTCTCAGGGTCAACACCGGCCCTTGCCTGGTCATGGCAAGACTTGGCGGCTCCGGTGGCCGTCGCCGGCGAGGGCCTGGCGCGCCTGCATGTGAGGTCCACAAGACAGGCTCTAGGTGGTCTGGCGGGGCGGGGGTGGAGGTCAAGGCGGACGGCGGCGTATGGCAGCGCCATGGACGGGGACGGTTCCGACACAACTCTGAGCTACCGTCGGAGCCGATTCTCCCGTGCCACTCTAATGAGCGTTTAGTGTTATACGTGATCTGCAACTCCATTCGGCCCACTCCCCAAGCCTCCTCATCTCCTATAACGAGTGCTCGAAGTACGCCTGAGAGCATCTAGAGCTTCTGCCAAGGACGTCGTTGCTAGCCACCGTGGTTGGAGGCTAGATAGAGAGGTACGAGCATGTCTATGAGCTCCGTCTTGCGCCTCTCCTCCGGCCTGCACATTCAATCAGGCCTTGGGCCACCTATACATGACACATGGGACCTCGAGATCCACCACGGCCGTCACTCTTCCCCTCCTAAATTTGGCTGCCCCGATCCCCCCTTGACCTACCCGACCACTGTATTGTCATCTTGGAAAGCTTGCGCCCCTAGATCCATCTTCCCGCACTCGATTCCGTGCCCGGAGCACACTGCCCGAAGCAAACCGCCATGACCGACCTCGGCTAGCTCGGCCGTGCGGCCTCCTCCCGCGGACAGCATGCCTGCCGCGCCTAGCATGCCTACCATGCCTGACGCGGCTACACAGCATGCCTCGCGCTCTCCTCCCGCGGCCATCCGCCCCCTACGGCGAGCAACCGGCGAGGTCAGCCTTTCACGCACGGGCACACAAGGACCGGCATTGACCCTGACAGTGGGTCCTGTGGCCCATATGTCAGGCAGAGTGAGAGTGAGAGGTAATGAGAGAGGGAGAGAATTTTTTTATACGGAAGGAAGGAGGGGCAAAAATGTCAGAGAAACGGCACGGGAGCGGTCAAACAGCCTTGACTAGACGGAAACGGCACAGAGGGACATTTTTGTAAAGGCACATAATGGCGGAGGGGCATTTTTGAGCAAGCTTTTGAATTAGGGGTCTATCTGATTAGGTGGTTCGAGTTAGGGAGAGAAAAGCAAATGGCCCGAAATAGTATTGCTAATTTAGGTGCAAGAATGGTATTTTTATAAAGCTAAAACTATATGAAAAGAAATTAGAAAACAAAAGGTTTTAAAAGAAAAAGGCAAAATAAAAACTAAAAAGGAAACAAAAGACCCCCTGGCTCCCCCTGGGCTTCGGCCCATTCCATCTCACTCGGTCGGCCCAGGTGGCCCAGCTGCCACCTTCCCATCTTTGTCATCTTCTCCCCATGCCCCCCACTGTTTTTCCGACCGCGCCCGCTGTCGCTGATGGACCAGCTCGCCCCCCAATGCTGCTACAGGCCCCCGGAGAGGATAAGGACACCGACACAACGCCCCTTGATCTTTTCTCTAGCACTACCCCCTCTCTCCCTCTGGCCTCGCTCCTTCTCTAGCTCCACCTTGCCCCGACGCTCTGTCGCCTCCGTGTTGCTGCGCCACCGCGGCCACCGGGCCCTCCTCGCTGCCCTGATGTGTCCACGAGCCCCATGGCCGTCTGTTGCTTCATTTGTGCCAACAACCTCAATGTGGGAGCCACCCCAGTGCCGGATCCCCTTTTTCTTCCTCCTGGACCGCCATCGCCGCCGCTTTTGACTCTGGCCACCATCACTGCCCTCATGTTGCTCGCCGGGCCTTAATGCGCCCATCCGGTGAGCTCCTACCCGTCTCCCCTCTCTCACGTAGGCCGCCTCCCTCTCTAGCTTGCTCACCGCTACCGTCGTAGCTCGCCGCTGCCCTGCTGCATCACCGTCGTGGCCACCGCTGTCGTGGCCCCCGTCCGAGCCCTCCATTGTGCTCCTGGTGTTCCCAGGAGCTCGGCTAGCCCTTCCTCTCACCCCCGTGCTCCCTAGCAAATTCCCGACGTGACCCCGAATGCCGCCGCCGCCTGTGCTCGCCGCCGATGGTTATTTTGGCCGTCCCCAGGCGAGCCACCACCACCACCTGACACGACGTCGTGCGCGCGTTTGAACGGTGCCAACCGCATGCGAAACGGCCGCCCCTAGCGCGTTTCCAACGAGGCCCGATCGGCTCCACCGCGTTCTAGCATCGCCGGCGGTGAGACGCTGGCCGCCGCCGCCGTGACTGGGTGGGCCCCACCCCTGGCTCACTGCTAGTGGGCCCTAGGGGTCTCGCTGACTAGGTTGACCCAATGAACACACTAACCTGGCAGTACAGTGCCACTGACGAGCCGGCCCCACCTCTTAAATAACTAATAAAAATGGTTTTATAATTAAAAGTAATTAGTTTAGCTAATCAACCACTAACATGTGGGGCCCAACAGCAAATTAACCTCAGTTTAGTTTAAAATAAACTATGTTAAGTAATAGAGGCTAGCAAGCGGGACCCACTGGTTAGGTTTGACCTGGTCAGCCGCCTTGCTGACTGCTGATGTCACTGTGATGTCATGCTGACGCAATAAACCTTTTCTGTTAATTTAAAATAATTTCAGAAAATTATTTAATCTTTGAAAAATCATAAAAATTAAACTCCAACTCGGATGGAAATGTTTTATACATGAAAGTTGCTCAGAACGACGAGACGAGTGCGAGTAAGCGGTCCGTTTGCCCGCCACACGTCCCTATCGTAGCAAACATTGAACTTTTCCCCTTCGGTTCATCTGTTTGACAGACGTCCGGAACCGGGAAAACTTTCCCGTATGTTTTCCCCCTTCGCCAGTACCGCCTAGCTCTGTGTTAGAACACATCTAGTACTGCTTCTTGTCTTGTTGTGCATATGTTTGTGTGTATTTACTGTTTCTTCCCCCACTTCTCTCCGGTAGACCCCGAGACCGCTGTTGATGCCACTGTGATCGACTACGTCGACGATGACACTTCTCCCCTTTCAGCGGAGCTTCCAGGCAAGCCCTCCCTTTGATCATCCTGATATCACCCATTCCATTCTCTCATGTTTGCATTAGATATTGCTACTTTATTTGATTGCTCCTATTCTAATGCATAGCCTGCTTTTGTACCTGCTATTGTACCTTACCTGCTTATCCTAAACTGCTTAGTATAGGTTGGTTAGTGATCCAGAAGTGACCCCCACTTGTCCTTGTTGCCCCTGCTTCATCATCGACGCCTCGATCAACATGATCGCCAACCAGAGCCCGACACCTCACATCACATCACGCCCTTTTTGTTGCTCGACTCTACAGAGTTACCATCGAGTGCCAAGGGTGGTACCTCCTACATCACTCCTGATGAGATCACCATAGTGTCGCTATTCGATCATGGTCATCGAGGGTGATTCATCCTTGACCACCCCTGATACGAATCTGTCGTGCAACCCCTCAAGTGTGAAACTCGAGGGTGTTTCCTCGTACGTTCACCTTGATGATTACATCGAGTGGAATTCACCGACGGTGATTCCTTGGGTTTTCCCCTTGATGTTTGGACACGCGGTTACCTTGAATTTACTTGAGACCATTGTTGAAGTCGGGTCGGCCCTGAGGGGTACCCGCGAGTTGATGTCAAAGTTGGGCGGACCCGTAGAGCACCCGCGAGTTTTCCACATGGCACGGTCGAGCAGTCTGGGCCCTTGCCGTAAGTCCATGAGACAGGACAACGGAATCACCTTATCGTGAGTCTTTGCTTGTTTCCGCGAGCCCCCAATGCACTAACAAGTTTGGGTATTTGTTCTAAGTTGCCTCTGGCCTTTACGCACTAGCCACCACGCGAGAATAGTTATGGGCCTCGACGTCACAGTATCAGCCGAAGCTTTGTCAGACATCCAGTTCAGCATTGTGGCACGGTCGGATCATGCTGGCCATCCGAGGCGGTGTTGGTATCCACCTTGCACACAACGACCCAGAGTGCTGTGGGCGATGGGCCCAAGACCCCGAAGTGCTTTGGATGTAGACCGATGGGGACCTCTCTGTTGAGCCTAGGTAGGGCTGCAATGTGTTGACCTTCCGAGGCCGGGCATTGACCCTAGAAAGGTGTGTCCGGCCAGAGTGATCGAGCGTGTTGGGTAACATGGAGCACCCCTGCAGGGAAGATATATATTCGAATACCGTGTCTGTGGTAATGGACGTTTAGACTTATATCCTGATCTTACATAACTAGAAATGGATACTTGAGATATGTGATGGATATGTGGCTCCGAGATTGCTTTCCCGCAGGGAGTCGGGGAAGGATCTCTGGGCGTTGATGTTACAACATGTTTGATAATTATAAACTGCTATTCTTTACTCTTCTACATGCTGCAAGATGCTTGGAGCTGCTTGAAGATGCTAGTCTTTGATTGGCTAGGCCTTTCCCCTCTATTCCGGCATTCTGCAGTTCAATCCACAGATACAACGCATCCATTTGATACCAATGCGTACTTAGTATAGATCTGATGCTTGCGAGTACTTTGGATGAGTACTCACGGTTGCTTTGCTACCCCTTTCCCCCCTTCTTTCTTCTTTCCGGTTGATGCAAACAGATGGTGGATCCCTGGAGCTAGATGACAACACCGATGGATGCTACTACGTGAAGACCGCCGATGACCATGAGTAGTTTAGGAGGTCCCAGGCAGGAGGCCTTGCCTCTTCGATCATTGTTGCTGTTTGTGCTAGCCTTCTTAAGGCATCCTTACTTAACTTATGTCTGTACTCAGATATTGTTGCTTCCGCTGACTCTTGTGTATCGAGCTATGTATTCGACCCCTCGAGGCCCCTGGCTTGTAATATGAAGCTTGTATTATTTTTATTTGTGTCTAGAGTTGTGTTGTGATATCTTCCCATGAGTCCCTGATCTTGATCGTACACATTTGCATGTATGATTAGTGTACGATTTAATCGGGGGCGTCACAGTAGGGATTGCCATGTAACAGATGCACTAGAGCTATAAGTGTATGAAATCTCGAAAGAAAACTAGTGGGTGTGCATCAACTTGCTTGCTCATGAAGACCTAGGGCATTTGAGGAAGCTCGTCGTTGGAATATACAAGCCAAGTTCTATGATGAAAAATTCCCACTAGTAATATATGAAAGTGACAAAATAGGAGACTCTCTATCATGAAGAACATGGTGGTACACTTTGAAACACAAGTGTGGAAAAGGATAGTAACATTGTCCCTTCTCTCTTTTTCTCTCATTTTTATTTATTTATTCTCCTTTCTCTTTTTTTGGAGACTCTTTTCTCGTTTTTACTTTTTCTTTTTGGGCACTTTGGCCTGTTTTATTTGGGCTCTTTTTTGGCCTCTTTTATTTATAACCTTACATGGGACAATGTTCTAATAATGATGATCATCACACTTTTATTCTCTTACAACTCAAGAATTACAACTCAATTCTAGAACAAAATATGACTCTATAGGAATGCCTCATGCATATGAGAATAATATGACAATGATGGTGCGTGTCATAATAAATGCAATGGTGGAAGTTGCATGTCAATATATCTCTGAATGGCTATGGAAATGCCATAATAGGTAGGTATGGTGGCTGTTTTGAGGAAGGTATATGGCGGGTGTAATGCACCGACGAAAGTTGCACGGTACTAGAGAGGCTATCAATGGTGGAAGGGTGAGAGTGCGTATAATCCATGGACTCACATTAGTCATAAATAACTCACATACTTATTGCAAAAAGTTTTATTAGCCCTCGAAGCAAAGTACTACTATGCATGCTCCTAGGGGAGAGGCTGGTAGGAGTTAACCATCGCGTGCTCCCGACTTTCACACGAAGGAAGACAATCAAGAATAAATTGCGCTCCAACTTAATCACATAACTAGAACACCATGCGTGCATGCTACGGGAATCACAAACCTTAACGCAATTATTTCTTTGAATCCACAATTTACTATTAGCATGACTCTAATATCACCATCTTCATATCTCAAAACAAGTGAAAGGAATCAAACTTCTCATGTATCCAATGATCTATATGAAAGTTTTTATTATATCCTGATGACCCACAAGTACAGGGGGTCAATTATAGACTTTTCGATAAGTAAGAGTGTCGAACCCAACGAGGAGCAGAAGGAAATGACAAGTGGTTTTCAACAAGATAATATCTACAAGTGCTAAAATTGTAAGTAACAGAGTAGTTTTATAGCAAGATAATTTGTAACGGGCAAGTAACGGTAGTAGTAACAAAAGTGCAGCAAGGTAGCCCAATCCTTTTGAGGCAAAGGATAGGCCAAAACGGTCTTTTATGATAAGCAAAGTGTTCTTGAGGGTACACGGGAATTTCATCTAGTCACTTTCACCATGTTGGTTCGATTCGTGTTCGCTACTTTCATAACTTGGTATGTGGGTGGACGTGTGCTTTGGTGCTATTCTTACTTGAACAAACCTCCTACTTATGATTAACCTCATCGCAAGCTTCCGCAACTATGAGAAAAATATTAAGAATAAATTCTAACCATAGCATTAAACTTTTGGATCCAATTGGTCCCTTACGAAATAGCGCATAAACTAGGGTTTAAGCTTCTGTCACTCTCACAGCCCATCATCTAATAACTACTCCATAATGCATTCCCTTAGGCCCAAGTATGGTGAAGTTTCATGTAGTCAACGTTCACATGACACCACTAAGGGAATCACAACATACATATCATCAAAATATCGAACACATATCAAGTTCACATGATTACTTGCAACATGATTTCTCCCGTGACCTCAAGAACAAAAGTAACTACTCACAAATGTTAATCATGCTCAAGATCAGAGGGGTATTAAATAGAATAATAGATCTGAACATATAATCTTCCACCAAATAAACCATATAGTAATCAACTACAAGATGTAATCAACACTGCTAGTCACCCACAAGCACCAATCTATACTTCCGGTACAAAGATTGAACACAAGAGATCAACTAGGGTTTGAGAGGAGATGGTGTTGTTGAAGATGTTGATGGAGATAGCCCTCCCCAATATGGTAGAGTTGTTGGCGATGATGATAACGATGATTTCCCCCTCCGGGAGGGAAGTTCCTTTGGCGGAATCGCTCCACCGGAGGGCAAAAGTGCTCCTTCCCAAGTTCCCCCTCGAGACGGCGGCGCTTCGTCCCGAAAGTCCTCTCCTTATTTTCTCTAGGTCAAAATGACTTATGTACCAGAAGAGGGGCACTGAAGGAGGGCCTGAGCACAACCCACCAGGGTGCACTTGGGCTCCCTGGTGCGCCTAGGTGGCTTGTGCCCACCTGGTGGGCCCCCTCTGGTACTTATTGGCTCCAAAAATCCTCATTTATTCCACAAAAAATCGTCGTAAAGTTTCAGCTCATTTGGAGTTGTGCAGAATAGGTAGCCTGATGTAGCTTTTTTAGGTCTGGATTTCCAGCTGCTAGAATTCTCCCCCTTTGTGCATACCTTGCATATTATGTGAGAAAAGGCATTAGAATTACCCCAACAAGCATTATTATGCAATAAACCAACATGAATAAAAGTAGGTAATCATTATGCAAAATGGACGTATCAACTCCCCCAAGCTTAGACCTTGCTTGTCCTCAAGTGAAAACCGAAATCGAAAAACATGTCCACATGCTTAGAGAGAGGTGTTGATAAAAACAAAAATATGGACATAGCAGCATCATGTAACTTATTATAACAGCAACAAACTTTAACATAAAACTTTTATCATAGAACTTTTATCATAGACTTCTCATGAAGAAGTAAAAATTCATCACAACATCAAAGTATAAAGGATAAACTCTATTGGAAACGAACAAACAATGTTCTCAGTCAACATTGCAACTACTATTCATCATCTTTTCAGGAAGGGTCACGTATCGGAGCCTTTAGGCAAGTCCACATACTCAACCATCATTTAGTCTTCTATGATTGCTAACACTCACCGCGTACGCATGAGCAAAATGTTTCAACCAGACACATAGAAAAATAGGGGCTTACAGTTTCGCCTCCCAACGTATTCACCTCAAGGGTGATGTCAATAATAATAACTCATGCTACCCATATTCAACTGGATATATGTGCCTAGATCTTTCCTCACCACATGATGCTTGCCAAAGGAGAAATTAAAAAGGAATAGATAGAAGAACTTTTACTCTTGCATGAAAGTTGATACATAAAAGTAAAAGGTAGGCCCTTCGCAGAGGGAAGCAGAGGTTGCCATGCACTTTTTGTTTGTATGCTCAACCCCTTAGTGCAAGAGAACATCATGTTACATCGCCCCTTATGATGGCAACCTTTATTATACAGTGTGTCGCTTTTATTCTTCGCCATCACAAGTTCATACAACGCTCAATTTTCTCTTAGACTAAATGATCTAACACTTTTAGAAGCAATTTATATTGCCTTTTTGCACCGATGACAACTTACTTGAAGGATCTTACTCAATCCATAGGTAGGTATGGTGGACTCCCAAAGAAGATTTGGGTTTAAGGGTTTTGGATGCACAAGTAATATCTCTACTTAGTGCGGAATTTTTGGCTAGCAAAGGTAGGGGCAAACACCACATGTTTAAGGATCTATGACAATATAGCTTCTATGTGAATATGAACAAACATAAATCATTACGTTGTCTTCCTTGTCCAACGTCAACAATTTTGGCATATAATATTTTGATGGGTGCTCACAATCACAAAACATTTCCAGGATAGTTTATTTGCATGTGAATCTTCTATTCCCTTATTAATTCTTTCATGAGTTTCATCATTGACCAATGTTATGTTTGTCAATCTACAATAAAATTTTCTACTTATACTTTTCCTTGTGTAATGTCATCACTCACCATAAGATTAGCATATGATATTTTTCATTTATTTCCTTTCTTTTATTGAAACAAGAAAGTAAAAGAAGCAAAACTCAAACTAAACTTTATTATATGGGTTAGTTAACCTTTTGCCCTCAGTGGTGTCCATCTGCTTAGTTTTGCCCTCAGATGCGAATTGTGCTCAGTTTTGCCCCTAGTCCATGCGCACCGACTCGTTCCGTGAACTCTAGCGTCTCCGTCAGGTCAACCTTTTGACTCGGCCCTTATAGGTGGGACCAGGCGGCAAAGACGGCCAATTTTATTCAGACCGTTGCACGCGTGGCTTGTGGGACCCAGCAGAGAGCCGTTGAGCAGAGAGCCGTTGCGGGTATGCTATATAAGAGGGCGACAGCGGCGGTGACCAAGGCGACAGAGAGCACGGCGGTGACCACGACGAGAGAGCGAGAGCATGGCGGTGGGAAGCTAGCTATGGAGGGTGCAGCGGTGGGAAGCTAGCTGTGGAGGGCGCGGCGGCGTTGAGATCTCCTTTGGCTTCAAGCTCCATGTCTTCCTCAAGTTCCCGCGCCACCTCGCGGATGCAGAGCCGGGCACGTGTGGAGATGCCTGTCTTTGTCTGTCTATGGTGCCGGGCGAGCGTTTATCGGAGGGTTTCTCACACACCGAGGAACCAGAATCGTCCGTTCTACCTGTGCAGCGAGAATGGGGTAAGAATCGGGGCAATTGCACCATTTTTGTGGTCGGGATCTTTGAGCAATGGGTTGATCTGTTTCGTGTTCATGCAGGTGACATGCTTCTTTCTTTGGGTCGATGCTCTGGCCAAGATCTGATAAATGAACTGCAAGAAGAGCATGAAGAATGGTTGTAAATGCTGCCCCGAACCGCAGTGGCCGCAGCACGAGCTCCGAAAGAAGAGATGGAGGGCGAAGCACGCACTGACAGAGAGCTAGCTGTTGAGCTTAGGATGTTGAAGAAGAAGGTTAGGAATCTTGAAGATTGAGCACTACCAATACCCATTTGCAAATACTTTTGGGCATTTGTAGGTATGGTAATCGCACTAGTTGTGATGTTGAAAATGTATGGAAAGGCATGAATTATGGAGGAATTTGTAATCTTGAAATTGTATGAGAAATTCACCTAGTTTAAATGTTGGTCAAAGTTGTTTAAATGTTGAAAAAAGAGAAGAAGTGACCAACATTTAAATATGTTGAAAAAAAGGAGAAGAAATGAGGAATTCAGAAACTTTTGATCAATGAAATGCAACCCTCTGCTCTGCCTTTCTGTCAAAAAAAGTTTGCTCTTGGGCCAAATTCAGAGCGTAGAGCCAAGTGCAGGCTAGACTAATGGGCCAACTGCACCAATTCGGCCCATTCGGGGGTTCTCTTGCGTGTTTTTCTATTTTCTGTTTTGATTTAATTTAGGAAGTAAATCATAATGCTGAAACTTTTTGTGGAAGCTAATTGAATTATTCCAGAGCTAAACAATTAAGGTTAGATTTTTTTGGAGCTGTTTAATATTTAATAGCAATTTAAGTAATCCAATTCAAATACACCGTGATTCAAATCAAAGACCAAAATGTCATGGAAAATGTGCCTCAGCTTTGGTAGAGGTTTACACCTGGTGCCAAAATAAATGAACATTTTTAAGGGCATTACATTGAGAAAAAACTAATTTGTCTAAAAAATGAAGGGTGGAAAATGCACAAAAAATTGGTGCGGCTGGGGACTCGAACCCAGGGCTGCGTGGGTTTGTGGTGTTTAGGGCTTCCCTGGTAACCGCTAGGACAGATGGCAAGACTTTGACATGGGTAGGGAAGGAAGGTATACATAGTGAGACTGTGAAATTTGTCAAAAAAAAGTGAGACCATGAATGTTTGCACACGCGTGAGAATGGTTTTCCTTTGTTTTGCACTGAAATTTTGGAGGGTTGGAAGGTTGAAAACGTATGTTTGCACTGCCACGTGGTTTTGGTTAGAATGGCACTTGGTTTAGGGTTAGAGTGGCACTTGGTTTAGGATTTAAAGGGAATAAATTTGCATGTTAGTTCATGACTTATTTTTTTTGAATGAAACGGAGGGCTTCTCACCCCCTCCGATTTTCATTAATGAAAACCACAAGTTCTCGAACTTCATGACTTGGTTTAGGGAAGAAATTTTATATTTGGGCACGAACATTTTTTAACACACATAATAAACCCTAATAACTTAGATAAGATGCAACACACCGTACCATTACAATAATAAGTTCACGGACAGTTCGCGGACACATGACGAAACATGACACGACATGACATAGAAAAGCAACAAATAAAAAATGAAACATGACGAGCTTGACTCCGGGCTTGAACATCTTCATCTTGACCTCCTTCCAATTTGGCCGTGCGCGCCCCTTCGTCATAGGGAAGGGAGTGCATCTCGGCTGGAGTGGGGAAGATGCTCTCGTAGTTGGTGTAGATGTTGTAGACGGTGAAGAAGATGGCCTCACAACCGCACCAAAAGACTTGGCCGAGGAGCTTGCGCGCGTCAAACGGGTTGGTGAAGGTGACCGTGAGCAGTAGGAGCATGCCGCCGCAGTCACGAACCTCGTTGAGGGTGAACATCCTCGGCGAGCCCCGTGGGAGGTGGGCATAGCCGGCTCTGAGGAAGGCGCAGGTGAGTTCGATGGAACCCCTCCACCTTGAAGTAGCCCACACACGGAGCTCCCTCTCCACGAGCACACCCGGTGGGTAGCGCAGCTCCGGCACGATAGGCGGACAGCTGAAGGTCGGCCCGTTGAACTGCATGGTCTCGCTTGGGGAGGGCTCGGTCGATTGGGTGGGAGAGGAAGATAGGCACCCCATTTATAGGCCTGTGGGTGGGAGAGGAAGAGAGAAAGGATGAGAACGGTGCCTGTGTGAATCCGAACGCGTGTGTGTATCCGTTACGTTTTGCACTCTTAATTTTTTGCACAAAAACGATGCATGGGCGCGTGCGTGCATCTGAATCACTGCATAGCTCTTTGACTGGAGGGTGCATCTGACTCGTTGCCCTAAACCACCTACCTGGCCTCGCTAGCCTAGCGCGCCTCGCTCGCCTCGCTCGCATGCATGCACGTCGCAGCCTCCCGCGCATGCAAACCCACGTCGCCGCCTCCCATGCATGCTAGGCCTGGAAAGAATGAGATGGGCTATTTACTGCGGTCTCAGGCCCAGACAACAAGACGGCCCAACGGTCCATCCAGCGCGCCCGGTATTTGTTAAAAAAAGAATCTCCCAGCCAATCAGATTGCATCTCGCGGATCGCCCCCCTCCTCCCTGCAGATTCCTTCTAGAAGGGTTAGATCAACGGCCCTTGATCGCTGGTAGGGTTAGATGAACGGTCCTTGTTCAGCGCTAGGGTTAGCGGGGTTTGGGAGGGGTTTGGAGCAGTCAAAGCTATGTTTGACCAGATTTCAAATGATCACAATAAATTAAATAAAAATCAGAAAAATAAAAAACTTGCGCACATAGTCTTCTTATGTCATATACTAACAATTTAAGTTGATAAACAAGGTTTACGTACATTTAAACGATAAGTTCATGTGTATTGTGTGATATCTCAAGTATCTCAAACTCTCTTGTATGAAGTGAAGAGAAGTGTTTTGGGGAAATGAACATGAAAATTTCAAAAAACTCACCATAGCTTCATTTTAGAGTGACTAAGAAGGATCCAGGCTTAGTTTTTCATTTTGATGTTTTACACTTGTTTAAATCTCGGTCAAAGTTAAGTTTGACCAGAATTCAAATGAGCATAACAAATTAAAAAAAAACAAAAAATGGAAAAACCAGCGCACATAGTCCGTATATATAGAATATATGTTTAGGAAAGTTATTTGGCTGATTTAGACAAGGTCAAAAAAACCTTGCTTAGAAATGAGGCAGTTTTCCCTACCTTTGGACCCCTCATTTTAGCACATTTTTCATGAAAAATTCAAAAACCTCACCACAACTTCATTTTGGATTGACTAAGAAGGATCCAGGCTTAGTTCTTCATTTTGATGTTTTAGACTTGTTTAAATCTTGGTCAAAGTTAGGTTTGACCAGAATTCAAATGAGCAAAACAAAATTCAAAAAAATCAAAAAAAAGGAAAAAACATGTGCTCATTCAAACATCATCCAACATATTTAAACATCATGTCAAACATAGTTCTAACATAGGTCCAACATCATCCAACAGAAATACAACATTATTCATAATGTTTCATAATTATTCATATAAAACATTCGGGCTTCTGTCTGTTCCTTGAGCTTCTTGCCATCACTTTGCTCCTCGTGCACCTTGTGCTCATTGCTTCTTCTCTTCTCCTCTTGGTTGTCGGTACCTTGCGCGTCTTCTTCAAACCTATCATAGAGCTATGCAAAACATAAAGGGTAATGAGATCATGTCAAGTGATAAATGTATAGTAGTATTTGACCCTTGCAAGATTTACATACCTAGCAGAGCTGACAACAACAGAAGGTTGGTCACCATTTGGAGCCTCACTTGGATCATCATTTGGAGCCTCACTTGCATCACCATGATCATCATTTGGAGCCTCACTTGGATCACCATGATCACTATTTGGAGCCTCACTTGGATCACCATTTGGAGCCTCACTTGAATCATTATTTGGAGGATATTTTGGATCATCGTCAAAATCATGCGGCTGTTGACCATCATCATTTCGAACCTCATCAAAATCGTCATCTGATGCAACTGGCTGTTGACCAACATTTTCAACATCTGTTGAGGCAACCGGCTACTGACCAACATTTTCATCGAAGCCTTCGTCGAAACTCTCTCCGAACGCTGGATCTACTGTGTTATCACAATACTTAACGAAATGACCGGACCCACCACACCTTGTGCACTTACGCTTCCTCGCTCCAAGTCCAGCTCCTTCGCTGCGAGGTCTAATTCGACTCTTCCTTGGTCTACCTGTTGCTCTCTTTAGAATTGGAGCGCAAATCTTGAATCCAGGGTCCACCATGTCCCATTGTGTTTTTACCTCCATAGCAGGCAAGGCATAAGCATATGTGGCTTTGAACCTTGCAACAGAGTAGTAATCATGCACATACTGCTGTATGTTCCCTGCTGGACCTGGGAGAGAAGTGATGAAAAACAAGGCATGAATGCATGGCAACCCAGGTATCTGACATTGCCTACAACTGCAAGTTCTAGCTTCTAAATCCACTGGATATCTCCATTCCCCTTCTCTTTATCCAAATATGATATCTCTGCTGTGGTACCCGAGCAAAGAGTCATGTTCATTTCCAAGCCTGTTGTTTTCTGCTTCAGTTCATTCATCACGGCAGGGATGATAATGTGGCCCATGAATTTTTCTTCGGCTATTCCTGCACGATAATGAAATTGCTGCATGTATTCTATCCTTATCCTGTCAAGCAAATCCACCACCTAATGACCCTTTAGTATCCGGATCGTTGAATTGAAAGACTCTGCTTGATTATTGTGCGCATAGTCAACTTTGCTCAGTTCACTGAATTGGCTTCTGGCCCATAACTTGGAGTGGTGTGTTTCCAAGTATTCTTTCACTTTGGGATTCATGCATAACTGCCTCAAGTGGTAGTTGTGCTTCTTCACACTGCAAGTCAAAGATGCTGGCCATAAATTGTCGGTATACACCTTTCCTTTGAATTTCTTCATGAAATTTGCAGCAAGGTGACGCATGCATTCCCTATGCTCTACTCCAGGGAACACATTGTCCACGGCCACTTCTAAACCTTTGCAGGCATCTGTATGAATGACCAACCCATTGGGATGTGCAATAGCCCGGCGTAGATTATGCAAAAACCAAGTCCAGCTCTCCTCAGACTCTGTCTCCAGCACACCGTAGGCAACTGGAAATACAAAATTGTGTGCATCAACTGCACAAGCTGCTACTAACTGTTCTTTAAACCTCCCTGTGAGAAAAGTGGCATCAATAGCCAAATAAGGCCTGCAGCCTGCCAAAAAACCCCGGCGACAAGCCTCAAAGCAGACAAAAACCCTCCTAAAGCATTCCTTGGTCTTTGTCACTCCCCTGAATGTGTACTCCACGGTGTGGTGATCAATATCTACAATACTACCTGGGCTTGTCCTCTCCACTTCACCTTTGAATGAATATAACAATTGAAAACTTTCGTGCCAGTTACCATAAATAGAATCCATAGCATGTTGTTTACCATTGAACAACCTCATGTATGGTAAATCAATCTTGAACTTATCTTTCATGTTCTTCTGCAATTCCTTTGGACCCACTTGCTGGTTTTCTTTCACCCACTTCTTTACTTCTTCTGCCACCCATCTTGACTTGGCTCTACTGATTGTATCCTTCCTAAGGGTTGATTTCTGGCATGTGTGCTTAAAAGGGTTCACTTTGACCTGAACATTAGTGCTATTTCGCATTTTAGATGCGAGCAGCCTCCATGGACAACCCTCAGTCGGACAGTGCACTCTGTAACGTACTTGATCGCTCTTGTCAACTTTGAAAGTACATTCTACCTTGATGCAGTATGTCACAAGTGCCTTTCTACACTCATTCATGGATGCAAAAACTGTACCTTCTTCCATATGAGGGTTCAAAGGGTCCCATTCAACAGCTGCAAGGTCTTCGTCCTCACCCACCGCGTCATCATCCACACGGACTGCATTGTGAGCCTCATCTTTGTTTTCAGCCCGAGGTGCCCATTGTAAATTCCGAATAACATCAGAATATAGCTTCTCTTCATCAACCCCAGAATTGTAGTCATCAGACTCCACTTCAAGGGGGACCCTACTGTTGTTGCCCACACTTGTCGATCCACCATGTCGCCGTGCACCAACTGAACTGTTCTGGCTAGATATGCCATTACGACGACTTGGTTCTCCCCGAGATGTTGCACCCGTCATCCTAGGTCCAAATGCCTGCTCAAGCACATCAACTTGCAGCATCACATGAAAATTATCTTTCTCTTTATGCCTAACAAACATGGTAGTTAGCTCTTCATCATTACTAACTGTCACCCATTTCTTTTTTCCATCATAGTATTTGTATACCACTTCATCAAGCAAACCCCAAGGATATTGGCTACAAATTACCTCCCCAAATTGTCTGAAACTCCAATTACTAGCCATTGTTAACCGATAATCAAAACCTCCTTGGTATTTCTTCTTATCCTTTGCATCGAACGTGTACCGATCCCTTCTAATGTGCACCAAGAAAGCAAACCGCAACTCCATCCTAACTGGCGAAAAACAGAGATGCAATCAGCACACTAATTGGGAAAACCTACTTGAATCGAGTGTTCAAATGCACAACTAAGCTCAATCTAAATAGGAGGCGAGACTTACCCCTCGGGAACCCAGTCGTGGATGCGACGGATCACTGACCCGATGCCTGCCTCGACAAATACTCTGGGGTCACCACTGCTCACAATTTCGCCCTAGGGTTCTTCCTCCTAGTTCAAGTAGCTCCAGCAGCCCCCCACCTTTGAGCGCTCCGGCCGGGCGCACGGAAGGAGGCCGTGCCGCGGGTCGAGCAGGTGGCGGGTGAAGACCCACAAGTGTAGGGGATCACAACAGCTTTCGAGGGTAGAGTATTCAAACCAAATTTATTGATTCGACACAAGGGAAGCCAAAGAATATTCTTAAGTATTAGCAGTTGAGTTGTCAATTCAACCACACCTGGATAACTTAGTATCTGCAGCAAAGTATTTAGTATTAAAGTAGTATGATAGTAATGGTAACGATAGCAAAATTAATATTTTTAGGTTTTGTAATGATTGTAACAATAGCAACGGAAAAGTAAATAAGCGAAGCACAAGATGTCAAAAGCTCGTAGGCAATGGATCAGTGATGGATAATTATGTCGGATGTGATTCCTCATGTAATAGCTATAAGATAGGGTGACACAGAACTAGCTCAAATTCATCAATGTAATGTAGGCATGTATTCTGAATATAGTCATACGTGCTTATGGAAAAGAACTTGCATGACATCTTTTATCCTACCCTCCCGTGGCAGCGGGGTCCTAGTGGAAACTAACGGATATTAAGGTCTGCTTTTAATAGAGAACCGGACCAAAGCATTAACACATAGTGAATACATGAACTCCTCAAACTATGGTCATCACCGAGAAGTATCCCGATTATTGTCACTTCAGGGTTGTCGGATCATAACACATAATAGGTGACTATAGACTTGCAAGATAGGATCAGGAACACACATATATTCATGAAAACATAATAGTTCAGATCTAAAGTCATGGCACTCGAGCCCTAGTGACAAGCATTAAGCATAGCAAAGTCATAGCAACATCAATCTCGGAACATAGTGGATACTAGGGATCAAACCCTAACAAAACTAACTTGATTACATGGTAAATCTCATCCAACCCATCACCGTCCAGCAAGCCTACGATGGAATTACTCACGCTCAGCGGTGAGCATCATGAAATTGGTGATGGAGGATGGTTGATGATGACGATGACGGCAAATCCCCCTCTCCGGAGCCCCGAACGGACTCCAGATCAGCCCTCCCGGGAGAGATTAGGGCTTGGTGGCGGCTCCGTATCGTAAAACGTGACGAAACTTCCTCTCTGATTTTTTTCTCCGCGAGACGGAATATATGGAGTTGGAGTTGAGGTCGATGGATCTGCAGGGGGCCCACAAGACAGGGGGGCTCACCCAGAGGGGGTGGTCACGCCCCCCACCCTCGTGGACAGGGTGTGGCCCCCTGGTCTTCATCTTTTGCCAGTATTTTTTATATTTTCTGAAACTTGTCTCCGAGGATTTTCAGGTCATTCCGAGAACTTTTGTTTTCTACACATGAAACAACATCATGGTAATTCTGCTGAAAACAATGTCAGTCCGGGTTAGTTTCATTCAAATCATGCAAGTTAGAGTCCAAAACAAGGGCAAGAGTGTTTGGAAAAGTAGATACGTTGGAGACGTATCAACTCCCCCAAGCTTAAACCTTTGCTTGTCCTCAAGCAATTCAGTTGATAAACTTAAAGTGATAAAGAAAAACTTTTACAAACTCTGTTCGCTCTTGTTGTAAACATACAAAGCCAGCATTTAGGTTTCAGCAAATATTATGAACTAACCATACTCACAATAACACCCCAGTCTCACAATTACTCATATCAATAGCATAATCAGCTAGCAAGCCATAATAATAAAACTCGGATGACAACACTTTCTCAAAACAATCATAACATGATATAACAAAATGGTATCTCGCTAGCCCTTTCTGAGACTACAAAACATAAATGCAGAGCACCTTTAAAGATCAAGGACTGACTAAACATTGTAATTCATGGTAAAAGAGATCCAGTCAAGTCATACCCAATATAAACCAATAGTAATGAATGCAAATGACAGTGTGCTCTCTAGCGGGTGCTTTTTAATAAGAAGGTGATGACTCAACATAAAAGTAAATAGATAGGCCCTTCGTAGAGGGAAGCAGGGATTTATAGAGGTGCCAGAGCTTGATTTTAAAATAGAGATTGAATAACATTTTGGGCGGCATACTTTCACTGTTAATGCAACAACTATGAGATAGTTGTATCTTCCATACTACATGCATTATAGGCAGTTCCCACGCAGAATGGTAAAAGTTTATACTCCGCCACCACCAACAAGCATCAATCCATGGCTTGCTCGAAACAACGAGTGCCTCCAACTAACGACAGCCTTGGGGGAGTTTCATTTAATTATATTGATTTGCTTTGATCTTTTTGGATCATGGGACTGGGCATCCTGGTTACCGGCCCTTTCTCGTGAATGAGGAGCGGAGTCCACTCATCTTGAGAATAACCCACCTAGCATGGAAGATATAGGCAACCCCAATTGAAACATGAGCTGCTTGAGCATACAAAACAGAATTTCATTTGAAGGTTTGGAGTTTGCACATACAAATTTACTTGGAACGGCAAGTAAATACCGCATATAGGAAGGTATGGTGGACCCATTGGAATAACTTTGGGGTTTAAGGAGTTTGGATGCACAAGCAGTATTCCCGCTTAGTACAGGTGAAGGCTAGTAAAAGACTGGGAGTGACCAACTGAGAGAGCGACAACAGTCATAAACATGCATTAAAACTAATTCACACCGAGTACAAGCATGAGTAGGATATAATCCACCATGAACATAAATATCATGAAGGCTATGTTGATTTGTTTCAACTACATGCGTGAACATGTGCCAAGTCGAGTCACTCAATTAATTCAAAGGAGGATACCATCCCATCATACCACATCATAATCATTCTAATAGCATGTTGGCACGCAAGGTAAACCATTATAACTCATACCTAATTAAGCATGGCACAAGCAACTATTGTTTCTAAATGTCATTGCAAATATGTTTACTTCCTAATAAGCTGAATCAGGAACGATGAACTCCTCATATTTACAAAAACAAGAGAGGTCGAGTTCATACCAGCTTCTCTCATCTCAATCAGTCCATCATATATCATCATTATTGCCTTTCACTTGCACGACCGAACCATGTGTATAATAATAATAGTGCACGTGCATTGGACTAAGGTGGAATCTGCAAGCATTCAACTCAAGAGAGAAGACAAAGTAATATGGCTCTAAGTTAAATAAACAATCATGCATATGAGAGCCACTAAACAATTTCAATATGGTTTTCTACTCTCGACCCCCAAAAGAAAGAAAACAAAATAAAACTATTTACACGGGAAAGCTCCCAACAAGTAAAAGAAGAACGAGAAATCTTTTTGGGTTTTCATTTTAATTTCTACTACAAGCGTGGAATTTAAACTAACTAATTATTTTTGGTTTTTTCTTAAGGTTTATCAAACACACAAGAAGAAAACTAGAAAAATAAAATTAAACTAGCATGGATAATACAATGAAAGAGTATGAGCACCGGCGACTAGAATAGTGTGTGAACATGAATGTAAAGTCGGTGAGAAATACGTACTCCCCCAAGCTTAGGATTTTGGCCTAAGTTGGTTTATGGCCAGAGACTGTGGCTACTCTCCTCGGTGTACTGAGGGGTGTAATCAGGATACCACTGGCTAGCCGTCTCCTCTGGATCCCACTGGTAAGATGATGCATGATAAGGGTCCAGTGAAGGTTCCGGCTCGGGCTCAGGTTCTGGAGTGGATGCTTGGCCTCGATGAGCATACACCGCTTCCGGTGTGACAAGATAATTCTCTGTAGTCAAATCAAACAACAGAGGTGCAGGCAGAATAATTGCCTCATTGTGTTTCTTATTAAATCTCAAGTTATATAGGAGCATCTTATCATCATTATGAACAATAAACTCATGTGCTACCATGCTCCTGTAATCTAAAATATAAGGAGGCAATATTGTCTCCTCTTTCTCATGGTGCCTAATAGGCATATCAAAATATTTAGCAAGACGTGCAACATAGATACCCCCAAGGATGGGGCCTTTTGTACGATTCAGGTTTAAACATTTAGCAATAACGACACCCATACTAAAACTGTTATCACCAAACAAGGCATGGAATAGAATAATAATATCTGGGACACTGAAGTTTCCACTATTTCCACGACCAATCAAACATCTACTAGCAAATATGGCAAAGTAGCGTAAAACAGGAAAGTGTATGCTAGAGATTCTCGCATCGGAACCCTTCTTTGGATCCCCTACAGTGATAGTGTTAACAAAGCCATCCACATCCCTAGGATGTGGTTCCTCTAATTTTCCCTCAAAGGGTATCCTACATATCGCGCAAAAATCACGTAAAGACATTTCCCTGAATTCATCATATAAATGAAATGATACTGAAGGCGGTGACCTCTTAGGATAATAATGAAAGTTTTGCATGAAAGTATTGCTAAGTAAGAGATACTGATCGATCTGGTCATGGAGGAAATTGGTGAGGCCTGCATTCTCGATCAAAGAATAAAAATCTTCATAAATTCCAGCTTCTCTCAAGAAATTATCACATGTCCATTCACATGGCTGTATTTCTGCTTTGCGGGGAAGATTATACTTGGCCTTTTCCTTCTCTTTAGCTTGTGTTTCCTGGGAGCCTTGGCTAGAAGAGCCTGTCAAAAATCTCTTTAACATTTTCTGAAAATTTCTGAAATTTTAGTAACTTCAAAATAAAAGTAAATAAAACTAAACAAGATCGATAGCAACTACTCCTATAAGTGCCTAGAGCCTATATCATGCATCAAAATTACTTGGAACCTCATAAATTTGACATGCAAGCTCAAGAACAGGTTCACCAAGGCAGCAAGGATTTGCAATGAATAAAGTACTAGAACAGAAACTATTTGGACCAATGGAGGAGTCACATACCAAGTAATAATCTCCCAAAGCAGTTTGGTAAATAGAGCTTTGAGCAAGGAGATCGAAAATCGCAGCAAAATGAGCTAGAACTCATGCTTGAGCTGGATGGCGATGTTTTTAGGAAGAAGATGGAGTGTGTGGGTGCTGGCATAAGTGGAGGGGGGCCACCAGGGGCCCACGAGACAGGGGGCTTGCCCAGAGGGTGTGGGCGCGCCTCCACTCTCGTGTCCTGGTACTTGCCCCTCCTGAAGTGATTTCAGTGTCTAAAATCCTCAAATATTCCATAAAAATCATACTAAATTTGCAGGGCATTTGGAGCAATTTTATTTTCGGGATATTTTTCATTACACGAGTAATTCAGAAAACAGACAGACAAAACTATTTTTGCTTTATTTAATTTAAATAACAGAAAGTAAAAAGAGGGTACAAAAGGTTGTGCCTTCTAGTTTCATCCATCTCATGATCATCAAAATGAATCCACTAACAAGGTTGATCAAGTCTTGTTAACAATTTCATTCCAAATAACACGAAACCGGAGAAATTTCAAAGTCACACTAGGTTACCTCAACGAGGATATGGATATCCCCAACAATAAGAATACCATACTTTTTCTTGACAATAGGGAGAGGAAATTCAAAACCTCCAATAATGATTGATGGAATTTTCTCAATAGAATTTATGCTGTGAACTTGAGGTTGTTTCCTTGAAAAATGTACCGTGTGCTCATTTCCATTAACATGAAAGGTGACATTGCCTTTATTGCAATCAATAACAGCACCTGCAGTATTTAAAAAGGGTCTACCGAGGATAATCTACATACTGTCGTCCTCAGGAATATCAAGAATGACAAAGTGTGTTAAGATAGTGACGTTTGCAACAACAACAGGCACGTCCTCACAAATGCCAACAGGTATAGCAGTTGATTTATCAGCCATTTGCAAGGATATCTCAGTGGGTGTCAACTTACTTAATTCAAGTCTACGGTACAAGGAAAGAGGCATAACACTAACACCGGCTCCTAAATCACATAAAGCAGTTTTAACATAATTTCTCTTTATGGAGCATGGTATAGTAGGTACTCCGGGATCACCAAGTTTCTTAGGTATTCCACCCTTAAAGGTATAGTTGGCAAGCATGGTGGAAATCTCAGCTTTAGGTATTTTCCTCTTATTAGTGATGATATCTTTCATATATTTAGAATAAGGATTTGTTTTAAGCATATCAGTTAAGCGCATGCGTAAGAAAATAGGTCTAATCATTTTAGCAAAACTCTCAAAGTCCTCATCATGCTTTGTCTTGGATGGTTTAGGTGGAAAGGGCATGGGTTTCTGAACCCATGGTTCTCTTTCTCTACCATGCTTCCTAGCAACAAAATCTCTCTTATCATAACATTGGTTTCTTGATTGTGGGCTATCAAGACCAACTGCTGGTTCAGTTTCTATATCATTGTTATTACTAGGTTGAGCATCTACATGAACATCATTATTAGCATTATCATCAGGTTCATGTTCATCTCCGGATTGTGTTTCAGCATCAGAGATAGAAGTATTATTAGGATTCTTAGGTGTTTCTACATTAGGTTCACTAGAAGCATGCAAAGTCCTATCATTTTTATTTTTACTCTTCTTAGAAGAACTAGGAGTATCTACATTATTATTCTAAGAATCTTGTTCAATTCTCTTAGGGTGGCCTTCAGTATACAAAGGTTCCTGAGTCATTTTACCAGTTCTAGTAGCCACTCTAACAGCAAAGCCATGTTTATTATTTAGTACCTCTAGCAATTCATTCTGAGCCTTAAGTACTTGTTCAGCTTGAGTGGTGACCATAGAAACATGTCACTACAGGAATCAGCTACTTTGCCGTCCGCTAAGGCGGATGGCAAAGGCATGAATGGCGGACGGCAAAGGTCTTTGCCGTCCGCCACGGACGGCAAAAGTGGACGGCAAAGAAAGGGCCAGTAAAGAGCTACTTTGCCGTTTGCTTTTGGTGGCGGACAGCAAAGGGGCCTTTGCCATCAGCGGCTGACGGCAAAGGGCATGGCTCTTTGCCATCTGCTGGCAGACGGCAAAGACTGCAGGCTCTTTGCCATCTGCTGGTAGATGGCAAAGAGACCAAATAGGCATTAATTCTGTTTCTTCTTATATCAATTCATTTTCATAGAAAATCAAACACACACACCCACACACACACACATTACCAATACTCATGAACACATATATATCCAACACATGTTATCAGTATATGGTCATGAACACATATATATCCAACACATATCCATGAACACATATCCAACAAATATTACAAGGAATGATCTAAAACTAAATATCTATTTTCCTAAAAACTATCTTATTACTAAGATCTTCTTTGGATCTTCTTCTTTTCTTCCAACCCGCATAACAAAAACACTAAGAAAGAGAGAATGGGTTAGGAGTAGAAATGTAGAATTTCACTTGGTGAAATGCAATGCTGTAGGAACCAGTACTTGAGATCAAGATAATCTTAGTTAAGATCCTGATTTTCAAAGTGATCTTAATTAGAAAGCCAAATAGAGTAAACCAATACCAAAGAGCCAAAGGAGAGAACCAGCCAAGGACCCAATCAAGAAGCCACCACAATTAGCAGTTAGTTAAATGCCAACACAAAGACCACTATCAGTACTAGCTCCAGGAATTAAGCCAACTAAAAACTAGTGATTAAAGCCAAAGATTAGACTTCATCACCACAATCAGTTTTGTCCAGTGACAATAGGTACATGTCATTGTGCAACGCCAAAAACAAAGCTCCAGGAGGAGATATACATCACAACCAGCCAACCAGACCAAGTCCCAACACATCCAGCCACAAGCAGCTTAGAAGAGGTAACCATTAAGGAGAGGTACAGAAGACCTCAAGGTATACTTGAGGGATTATGTGATCAGATAGCCTGGAAGTGCCAAGGCTAGTTCATCACAGCACAGGGATAGCCACATGTAAATTAAGCCTAAGAGAGGGGGGCTCAGACCAGCATCACTGCCCAAATCAGATGTAGTATCTATCTTATCAGTAGAAGACTGGGAAAGTAACAGCCAAAACCAAGTATAGCATATGTTCATAGGCTATTAGAAAGAGACAAATAGGAATAGCCAAACCAAGTGGTATCTGTTCATATCAGTATTATAAGTAAAATAACTACGAACAAGTGGGTATCTGTTCATGAGTAAAGTTACTGACCAAAGTAACAACTCCAGGATCAAATACACAGAACAGGGCAGTACATGAGTATATATACTTCACAAATACACATAGACGGTCACTGACCAAAACCCTGACACAGCAAGAATCCATCACAGAGAGCTCCAATACAAGTTGATGCTCATCTACAGCAGCTAACCATAGCTAATAGAGCCTCACATCCAACAAGATCAAATGCTACAACTATGCGTTAGAGAGATCAGGAGGGTGGCAAGGACAAGCTCACCAAGAGGAGTTATAGCCGAAGCAGGATGCAGCCACACCTTCACTATGGTGTGACCAGCATCACAACCAACACCACCACAACAAGTCGGAGCTTGCTAGAGAGCACCACAACGGCGGCGGCAGCGAGAGCACGGGCACGAGGGCGCCAACCAGGGGCACCGCAGCACGGAGGCGCCACCCAGGGACACCACCGCGCCACGGCACATCCAGCACCGCCGGAGGATCCTCACGGCGATCGAACCTAAATGCACATCCAGCAATCGATGGTACTGAGCCACAGATAGAGCAAGCGAGCAGGCACGGAAAACACAGGGTGGAGGAGCGGGACTCACATGCGCTCGAGCTCGTCGGGATCGGGATCTTTGGTTGCGGCCGCGGCGAGCCAGAGCAGCGCCACCGCGCAGATCCCCGGGGCCCACCAGCGCCCCATCCCTGCCTCCCGGCCGGCCTCAGATCTCCCATGGCGGGCGGGGCGCAGAGGAGCTCGGTGCTCGGCTCCCATGGCGGAGGCGGACCTCGAGGTCGGGGCGACCGGCGACGAGGCTTCCGCGGTGGGGCGGCGAGCTTGTGGGAAGGTGGCGGCGCGCGACGCGGTGCAGGCGGCAGCACGAGGCGGCGGGGCTCCTGGGGTCCGGTGAGGTGGCAGCATGCACCGGCGGGAGGAGGCGAGGGGGCGCAGTGGCGTGGGGTCGAGGAAGGCGGGGTCGGGAGGCTCTTGGCTGTGGGGCGGGCGTCGTCGAATCCCGCCGGAATCGGCCGGCGTAGCTTCTCGCGGGAGGGAGAGGGAGAGACAAGCGAGAGAGAGAGAGAGAGGGGTGGGGCAGAGAGATAGGGGCGGAGAGAGAGGGGATAGAGATAGAGGAGGTGGGGCAACAGTTTTTTTACCGCAAAAAAAAATAGCCCCCTCTTTGCCGTCCGCCAGCAGATGGCAAAGAATCTTTGCCGTCCGCGAGCAGACGGCAAAGAGTGGGGTGGACCGTTGTAGTATACAGGCATCCGGTGGCACCTCTTTGCCGTCCGCTGACAGATGGCAAAGATTCTTTGCCATCTGCCAGCTGACGGCAAAGAAATGACAGATGGCAAAGACCTTCTTTGTCGTCTGCCAGTTCTTTGCCGTCTGTTGTTTGGTAGCTGATGGCAAAGACCTTCTTTGCCGTCCGCAAGCAGACGGCAAAGATCTGGCAGACGGCAAAATACCTGATCCCAGTAGTGTGTTTACTAGTAAGTTTAAATTCACCCTTAACTCTAGCCATATAATCAATCAAGCGTCTAATCATATAAGCATTATTTTTCAATTGTCTACTAACATAATCATTGAAATTTGCTTGTTTATCCATAAAATCATCAAATTCATCTAAGCATGGGCTATGAAATTTAGTAGAAGGGATTTCAAATTTATCATATCTATAGAGAGAATTTACCTTTACTACCTGTGTCAGGTTATCAAGACAATGTGGTTCTTCGACAGGCGGTATATTAAGACCATGTATTTCTTCAATAGGTGGTAAATTCTTAACATCTTCAGCTTTTCTACCCTTTTCTTTCATTGATTTCTTTGCCTCTTGCATATCTTCAGGACTAAGAAATAGAACACCTCTCTTCTTCGGAGTAGGTTTAGGAATAGGCTCAGGAGTTGGCTCAATTGGTTCAGGAATTGCCTCAGGAATTGGCTCAGGAAGAGTCCAATTATTTTCATTAGTCAACATATTATTCAAAAGTAATTCAGCTTCATCTACTGTTCTTTCCCTGAAAACACAACCAGCACAACTATCCAAGTGGTCCTTGGAAGCATCAGCTAGTCCATTATAAAAGATATCAAGTATTTCATTTTTCTTAAGAGGATGATCAGGCAAAGCATTAAGTAATCGGAGAAGCCACCCCAAGCTTGTGGGAGACTCTCTTCTTCGATTTGCACAAAGTTATATATTTCCCGCAAGGCAGCTTGTTTCTTATGAGTAGGGAAATATTTAGCAGAGAAGTAATAAATCATATCCCGGGGACTACGCACACAACCAGGATCAAGAGAATTAAACCAAGTCTTAGCATCACCCCTTAATGAGAACGTAAATATATTAAGGATGTAATAATAGCGAGACATCTCATTATTAGTAAACAGGGTGGCTATATCATTTAACTTGGTAAGATGTGCCACAACAGTTTCAGATTCAGTGCCATAGAAAGGATCAGATTCAACTAAAGTAATAATCTCAGGATCAACAGAGAATTCATATTCCTTATCAGTAACAAAGATAGGTGAGGTGGCAAAAGCGGGGTCATGTTTCATTCTAGCATTTAAAGTCTTTTGTTTCACCTTAGCTAATAATTTCTTAAGATGTGGTCTATCATTGCAAGCAACAAAATCTCTAGCAGTTTCTTCATCCATAACATAACCCTCAGGAACAACAGGCAATTCATAATTAGGAGGAGAACCTTCATCATCACTTTCATCAATAATTTCATTCTCCCTAGCCTTAGTAAGTTGTTCATCAAGAAATTCACCTAATGGCACAGTAGTATCAAGCATAGAAGTAGTTTCACCATAAGTATCATGCATAACAGAAGTGGCATCATCAATAACATGCGACATATCAGAGTTCATAGCAGTAGCAGGTTTAGGTGTCGCAAACTTATTCACAATAGAAGGAGAATCTAGTGCAGAGCTAGATGGCAGTTCCTTACCTCCCCTCATAGTTGAGGGATAGATTTTAGTTTTTTGATCTTTCAAGTTCTTCATAGTGATCAGCAGATATAAATCCCAAGTGACTCAGAGAATAGAGCTATGCTCCCCGGCAACGGCGCCAGAAATTAGTCTTGATGACCCACAAGTGTAGGGGATCGCAACAACTTTTGAGGGTAGAGTATTCAACCCAAATTTATTGTTTTTCGACACAAGGGGAGCCAAAGAATACTCTTAAGTATTAGCAGTTGAGTTGTCAATTCAACCACACCTGGATAACTTAGTATCTGCAGCAAAGTATTTAGTAGCAAAGTAGTATGATAGTAATGGTAACGTTAGCAAAAGTAATATTTTTTGGGTTTTGTAATGATTGTAACAATAGCAACAGAAAAGTAAATAAGCGAAGCACAAGATGTGAAAATCTCGTAGGCAATGGATCAGTGATGGATAATTATGTCGGATGTGATTTCTCATGTAATAGCTATAACCTAGGGTGACATAGAACTAGCTCCAATTCATCAATGTAATGTAGGCATGTATTCCGAATATAGTCATACATGCTTATGCAAAAGAACTTGCATGACATCTTTTGTCCTACCCTCCCGTGGCAGCGGGGTCCTAGTGGAAACTAAGGGATATTAAGGCCTCCTTTTAATAGAGAACCGGACCAAAGCATTAACACATAGTGAATACATGAACTCCTCAAACTAAGGTCATCACCGAGAAGTATCACGATTATTGTCACTTCGGGGTTGTCGGATCATAACACATAATAGGTGACTATAGACTTGCAAGATAGGATCAGGAACACACATATATTCATGAAAACATAATAGGTTCAGATCTGAAGTCATGGCACTTGGGCCCTAGTGACAAGCATTAAGCATAGCAAAGACATAGCAACATCAATCTCAGAACATAGTGGATACTAGGGATCAAACCCTAACAAAACTAACATGATTACATGGTAAATCTCATCAAACCCATCACCATCCAGCAAGCCTACGATGGAATTACTCACGCACGGTGGGAGCATCATGAAATTGGTGATGGAGGATGGTTGATGATGACGATGGCGACGAATCCCCCTCTCCGGAGCCCCGAACGGACTCCAGATCAGCCCTCCCGAGAGAGATTAGGGCTTGGCGGAGGCTCCATATCGTAAAATGCGATGAAACTTCATCTCTGATTTTTTTCTTCGCGAGACGGAATATATGAAGTTGGAGTTGAGGTCGGTGGAGCTGCAGGGGGCCCACGAGACAGGGGGCGCGCCCAGAGGGGGTGGGCGCGCCCCCCACCCTCGTGGACAGGGTGTGGGCCCCCTAGTCTTCATCTTTTGCCAGTATTTTTTGATATTTTTTGAAACTTGTCTCCAGGGATTTTCAGGTCATTCCGAGAACTTTTGTTTTCTACACATGAAACAACATCATGGTAATTCTACTGAAAATAGCGTCAGTTCGGGTTAGTTTCATTCAAATCATGCAAGTTAGAGTCCAAAACAAGGGCAAAAGTGTTTGGAAAAGTAGATACCTTAGAGACGTATCAACGGGCGCCCCACCCGTGGCGTCGTAGGAAGGTGTCAGGCGTTGCTGGTAGATGTGGAGCATAGGCGCAGGACGATAGCGGTGGAGTAGGCCGTGCAGCTGGTGGCTGGGTAGGTGCTGGCCGCGGCGCAAGTGGCGGCGCGGCGGCGGCGCAGGGCAGCCGGCCGGTGGGGAAGTGGATGGGTAGAGTGAGCTACGAATGATTTGGGGATTTAGTTGCACGGGCCTACATGTCCATGTGGTCCCACGTGTAAGCTCTAGACCCACAACCACTAATGCCGGCGGACGGAATGGATTCAAATATGGCTGTTTGGCCTCGTCAAAGTTGTTGTGCATGGACTAGGGGCAAAACTGAGCACAATTCACATCTGAGGCAAAACTGAGCAGATGGACACCACTGAGGGCAAAAGGATAATTAACCCTTATTATATATCTCGCACACGATTACAAAGATAGATCACTAAGCAAACTCTCGAAAAGAAAGGATCAAACTAAACTTCTATTCATCTAAAGCAAAAGATAACTAAGGACCGAGCTAAGAAGAGTAAAGGCAAAAGGTAGTGGAGGTGCTACAATACCTGGGCACCTCCCCCAAGCTTGGCGAAAGCCAAGGGGAGTGCCCATACCCGATGCTCAATTTTCTTTGGGTGATGAAGAAGGAAGTGGTGGTGATGAAGTGGTAGCGACCCTGTTCAATATATCTCCGAATGCCTCTCTTAAACTGTGAATCTCCCAAAGAACTTGGTGAAGCAACTCAGTGTTCTTCTTTACTTCAGCCATGATATGCTTATTTTCCGGACACCAAGAGTTTGTTCCTGCATCACTTTCTCTTGGATTAGATATGTCCCAATTCGACGGTATATGCACACGAGAAGTGTTTTTGAACCCATAGTTATGAATCAAGTTGTGAAAATTGTTATGATGTAACATGTGTAGATGTCTCCTTGGAGGGAGTTCTTCCTGATCACTAGGACCTTCTTGATTGTTTTTTGGCCTCATGGCTTGATGGGGGTTAGGATAAGTGGAGATGCCAGCAAGAGTGCCCCTCTCAGAGGCCGGAGGGTGAACACCAAGCGATTCTCCCTCATCTTCCTCCGTAGCAACCTCTTCAAATCCCTCTCCCATGGACTTCACTTGGAGCAACCAAGCATCGCCTTCTTCAGTGTTGGAGGAGTGAGAACACATGATGCATGGCTTTAACAGATCTGACAGAAAACAGTGAGAAAAGAAAACAAGAGATTTCTCTGTGATACGGAGGTCAACAGGTTTGGGGGGTATATAAAGATTTTTTATCTTGGGAAACAAGCAAAACGGAATAAAAACAGAGTCCAGAAGGTACCGAGGTGGGCACAACCCACCTGGGCGCGCCTGGGCCGATGTGGGCACAACCCACCTGGGCACGCCTGGCCCGAGGTGGGCACAACCCACCTAGGAGCACTGGTGTCTTGTGCCCACGAGGGTCACCTTCGTGGTAGTTTCTTATTTTACTAATTTTTTTAATATTCCAAAACTGACAAAAAATATTTTTGTGGATTTTTCGGAGTCCATTTACTTACCATATAACGTACCTCCTCTTTTTCACGATTCTGGAGTGTTCCGGAAGGTTTCTTTTATGTGTTCTTCTGGTGTCATAGTTTGGATAATATTACTTTCAACATTAATGGGCGTACGTGAGATATAATGTTTTATTCGTTGACCATTAACAACCTTCGTGTTAGTACCTTTGGCATTATTTATCTTGATAGCTCCAGAACGATAAACCTCCGTGATAACATAGGGTCCTTCCCATTTGGAGAGGAGTTTTCCTGCAAAGAATCTGAAACGAGAGTTGTACAAAAGAACATATTCTCCAACCTTGAGCTCACACTTTTGGATACTTTTATCATGCCATCTTTTAACTTTTTCATTGAATAACTTTGCATTTTCATAAGCTTGGGTTCTCCATTCATCTAATGAGCTAATATCAAATAACCTCTTCTCACCAGCAAATTAAATCATATTTGAGTTCTTTAATTGCCCAATATGCTTTATGTTCTAACTCAAGAGGCAAATGATAGGATTTGCCATAAACCATTTTATAAGGAAACATACCCATAGGATTTTCATATGCTGTTCTATAAGCCTAAAGTGCATCATCTAATTTCTTAGACCAATTCTTCTAGGACCTATTGATAGTCTTTTGTGAAATTAATTTTAGTTCTCTATTGCTAAGTTCAACTTGACCACTAGACTAAGGATGATAGTGTGATGCAATTCTATGGTTAACATCATACTTGGCAAGCATTTTACGGAAAGCACCATGAATAAAGTTTGAACCACCATCGGTCATTAAATATCTAGGGACTCCAAACCTTGGGAAAATAACTTCCTTAAGCATGTTAATAGAGGTGTTGTGATCGACACTACTAGTTGGAATAGCTTCTACCCACTTAGTAACATGATCAACAGCAACCAAAATATTAGTATACCCATTATAGCAAGGAAAAGGTCCCATGAAACCAAATCCCCAAACATCAAATGGTTTAACAACAAGTGAATAATTCATAGGCATTTCTTGACGCTTACCGATATTACCTATTCTTTGACATTCATCACAAGATAAGACGAACTTACGGGCATCCTTGAAGAGAGTAGGCCAGTAAAACCTGGATTGCAATACCTTATGAGCGGTTTTGTCTCCCGCGTGATGTCGTACATAAGCTTCGGTATGACATTTCCGTAGGATTTGTTCCTGTTCATGCTCAGGTACACAACATCTAATAATATCATCTACTCCTTCTCTATAAAGATGTGGATTATCCCAAAAATAATGTCTTAAATCATAGAAGAATTTTTTCCTTTTGTTGGTATGTGAACCTAGGTGGTACTCCCTCCGTTCGGATTTACTCGTCTTGGTTTTAGTTCAAATTTTAACTAAAACCACGATGAGTAAATCGGAACGGAGGGAGTATGTATTTAGCAACAATATAATTAGCATAGTTAGTATACCAAGGTGTACTATTAGAAACATTTATTGCAGCTAACTGTTCATCAGGAAAGCTATCATTAATAGGTTGTGGGTCATCAAAAATATTTTCAAGCCTATACAAGTTATCAGCTACAGAGTTTTCTGCTCCTTTTCTATCAGTGATGTGCAACTCAAATTCTTGTAGTAGAAGAACCCACCTAATGATCTAGGTTCGACATCTTTCTTCCATAAGATATTTTATACTAGCATGATCAGTGTGAGCAGTCACTTTGGAATCAACAATGTAGGATCTAAATTTATCACAAGCAAACACCACTGCCAAGAATTCTTTTTCAGTAGTAGCATAATTTTGTTGAGCACTGTCTAGAGTTTTACTAGCATAATGGATAACATTTAATTTCTTATCAACTCTTTGTCCTAGAACAACACCAACAACATAATCACTAGCAATACACATAATATCAAAAGGTAAGTTCCAATCAGGTGGTTGAACAAAAGGTGCAGTTATTAAGGCTTTCTTGAGTGTTTCGAAGGCTTCCAAACAATCATCATAAAAACAAAAGGAATATCCTTTCGCAAAAGATTTGTAAGAGGCCTAGAAATTTTAGAAAAGTCTTTGATAAATCTCCTATAGAAACCAGCATGACCAAGGAAACTACAAATACCTTTGATATCTTTAGGACATGGTATTTTCTCAATTGCATCTACCTTGGCTTTGTCCACTTCAATACCTCGTTCAGAAATTTTATGGCCCAAAACAATACCTTCGTTAACCATGAAGTGGCACCTCTCCCAATTCAAGACAAGATTTGTTTATTCACATCTCTGCAAAACTCCATCAAGATTGCTTAAACAATCCTCAAAAGACTTCTCATACACAGAAAAGTCATCCATGAAAACCTCAACAATCTTTTCACAAAAATCAGAGAATATAGCAGTCATACATCTTTGAAAGGTAGCAGGTGCATTACATAGACCAAAAGGCATATGTCTATAAGCATAAGTTCCATAAGGACAAGTAAAAGTGGTCTTTTCTTGATTAGGTTGAGAAACATGTATTTGTGAAAAACCAGAATATCCATCAAGGAAGCAAAAATGTGTGTGCTTAGATAGTCTTTCCAGCATTTGATCAATAAAAGGTAGATCGGTAATGATTTTTCTAGTTGATTTATTTAATTTTCTAAAATCAATTAACATTCTATAGCCTGTGATAATTCTTTGTGGAATAAGTTCATTCTTATCATTTGGAACAACAGTTATACCTCCCTTCTTAGGGACACAATGAACAGGACATACCCATCTACTATCAGCTATAGGTTAGATTATACCTGCTTCCAGAAGTTTCAATATTTCCGTTCTTAACACTTCTTTCATCTTCGGATTTAACCGACATTGGTGATCAACAACGGGTTTAGCATCGGGTTCCATATTAATCTTGTGCTGACATAGAGTGGGACTAATGCCCTTAAGATCATCAAGAGTATATCCAATAGCATCTCGGTGTTTCCTTAGAACTTTCAACAATCTTTCTTCTTCATGTTCTGAAAGGTTAGCACTAATAATAACAGGATATATTTTTTCACATCAAGATAAGCATATTTCAAAGTGTGTGGCAATTGTTTTAATTCAAACACAGGATCACCTTTAGGTGGAGGAGGACCTTCTAAAGTTTGCCTTGCAGATTGTGTTTAAGCAGAGGTTGTTGTTCGAACAAGATTCTATCAATTTCAATTCTTTCACACATATGCAAATCATTTTCATGGTCTAGCAAATATTGTTCTAAAGGGTTAGTATAGGAGGTACAACAATAGAAGCAAGATGAATAATTTCATCCTTACTAGGCATGTCTTTCTTATGAGGTTTTCTACTAAATTTAGGGAAATTAAACTCATGAGATTCATCACCAAAGCTAACACTGACAATTTGTTTCTCACAATCTATTTTAGCATTGATGGTGTTCAAGAAAGGTCTATCAAAGATAATGGGACAAAATTCATCTTGTGGGTAACCAAGAAACAGAAAATCAGTAGGGTATTTTATTTTCCCACACAAGACTTCAACATCTCTAACAATCCCAATTGGTGATATAGTATCACTATTGGCAAGTTTAATAGTAACATCAATGTCTTCTATTTCAGCGGGAGCTATATCATTCATAATTTCTTCATATGAGGAAAAAGGAATAGCACTCACGCTAGCACCTAAGTCACATAAACCATGATAACAGTGATCTCCTATCTTAACTGAGACAACAGGCATGCCAACAACTGGTCTATGTTTATATTTTTCATCAGGTTTGGCAATTCTAGCAGCTTCAACACAGAAGTAAATAACATGCCCATCAATATTACCAACCAAGAGATCCTTAACCATAGCAACACTAGGTTCAATGTTGATTTGTTCAGCTAGTTTAGGTGTTCTAATATAACTTTTGTTAACCATAGTTGAAACTTTAGCATGTTCCTTCATCCTAACAGGGAAAGGTGGTTTTTCAATATAAGCAGTAGGAACAACTGGATCAACATTATAAAGGATAGTTTCTTCTTTAGCTTTTACCATTTCTTTAGTTTCTTCTTTAATTGGTGGGTGATATTTGAACCACTTCTCCTTAGGGAGATCAACATGAGTAGCAAAAGATTCACAAAAGGAAGCTACTATCTCAGAGTCAAGTTCATATTTAGTGCTAAACTTTTGAAAAGCATCGGTATTCATAAAAGATTTAACACAATCAAACATAGGCTCAATACCTGACTCTTTACCTTTGTCGAGTTCCCAATCTTCAAAATTGCATTTAATTCTTTATAGAAGATCCCACCGGAATTCAATAGTCTTCTTCATAAAAGAACCAGTACAAGAAGTATCGAGCATGGATTGATCATTACAAGAAAGTCGAGCATACAAATTTTGAATAATAATTTCTCTTGAGAGATCATGATTGGGGAATGAATATAACATTGACTTAAGCCTCCCCCAAGCTAGAGTGATACTTTCTCCTTCAGGAGGCCAAAAATTATATATATAATTCCAATCACGATGAACTAGATGCATGGGATAATTTTTTTGATGGAATTCCAATTTCAACCAATTCCAGTACCAAGATCGAATACCATCGCATAGCCAATACCATGTCAATGCCTTTCCCTTCAAAGATAAAGGGAAAACCTTCTTCTTAGCTTCACCTCCGGGCAAACCTACAAGCTTAAACAATCCACAAATTTCATCCACATATATTAAGTGCATATCAGGATGTTCGATTCCATCTCCTACATATGGATTAGCTAGCAGTTGTTCGACCATACCCGAAGGAATTTCATATTCAGTATTTTCATTAGGTGCAGTAGGTTGAGGGGTAACTAATTGTGGTTCGAGTCGAGGTGAAGTTACCCCGAACAAACCCCTCAAAGGATTGTTTTCCATAGTAACAAGTGACAATAAATTTCAGCATGTAGTAATAATTTTTCCTTACCAATTTCCATTTACCAAGACCACTTCACTCCTCGGCAACGAGGCCAGAAAATGGCCTTGATGACCCAGAAGTATATGGGGTCAATTGTAGCCTTTTTGATAAGTAAGAGTGTCGAACCCAACGAGGAGCAGAAGGAAATGACAAGTGGTTTTCAGCAGATAATATCTGCAAGTGCTAAAATTGTAAGTAATAGAGTAGTTTGATAGCAAGATAATTTTTAACGGGCAAGTAACGGTAGTAGTAAAAAAAGTGCAGCAAGGTAGACCAATCCTTTTGAGGCAAAGGACATGCCAAAATGGTCTCTTATGATAAGCAAACTGTTCTTGAGGGTACACGGGAATTTCATCTAGTCACTTTCATCATGTTGATTCGATTCGTATTCGCTACTTTGATAATTTGGTATGTGGGTGGACCGGTGCTTAGGTGCTGTTCTTACTTGAAAAAACCTCCAACTTTTGATTACCCCCCTCACAAGGATCCGCAACTACGAGAAAAGTATTAAGAGTAAATTCTAACCATAGCATTACACTTTTGGATCCAATCGGTCCCTTACGGAATAGCGCATAAACTAGGGTTTAAGCTTCCGTCACTCTCGCAACCATCATCTAATAACTACTCCACAATGCATGCTCTTAGGCCCAAATATGGTGAAGTGTCATGTAGTCGACGTTCAGATGACACCACGAAGGGAATCACAACATACATATCATCAAAATATCGAACACATATCAAGTTCACATGATTACTTGCGACATGATTTCTCCAGTGACCTCAAGAACAAAAGTAACTACTCACAAATGATAATCATGCTGAAGATCAGAGGGGTATTAAATAGCATAATGCATCTGAACAAATAATCTTCCACCAAATAAACCATATAGTACTCAACTACAAGATGTAATCAACACTACTAGTCACCCACAAGCACCAATCTATTGTTCCGGTATAAAGATTGAACACAAGAGATGAACTGGTGTTTGAGAGGAGATGGTGCCGTTGAAGATGTTGATGGAGATAGCCCTCCCCAAGATGGGAGAGTTGTTTGTGATGATGATGACGATGCTTTCCCCCTCCGGGAGGGAAGTTCCTCTAGCGGAATTGCTCCGCCGGAGGGAAAAAGTGCTTCTGCCCAAATTCCGCCTTGAGACGGCGGCAGTTTGTCTCAAAAATCCTCTCCTTATATTTTCTTGATCAAAATGACTTATGTACCTGAAGAGGGGCACCGGAGGTGGGCCTGGGTGAGCACAACCCACTAGGGTGCGCCTGGGCTCCCCGGCGCGCCCAGGTGGGTTGTGCCCACCTGGTGGGGCCCCTCTAGTACTTATTGGCTCCAAAATCCTCATTTATTCCATAAAAAATCCTCATAAAGTACTAGATCATTTGGACTTGTGCAGAATAGGTAGCCTGACGTAGCTTTTTCAGGTACATATTTCCAGCTGCCAGAATTCTCCCCCTTTGTGCATACCTTGCATATTATGAGAGAAAAGGCATTAGAATTACTCCAAAAAGAATTATTATGCAATAAAAAAACAAAAATAACAGTAGGTAATCATGATGCAAAATGGACGTATCATATCCTTTTTAGATGCCCAGCATACTAGGACTAAAATCATAACCAAAGGAAATTACCATGCTGTTTAGAGACTCTCAAAATAATATAAGTGAAGCACGAGAGTAAATGACAAACTACTCCAAAAGATATAAGTGAAGATCAATGAGTATTTGAATAATTATGTAGCCATGTGAAGACTCTCTCTCATTTAAAAATTTCAGATCTTGGGATATTATTAAAACAACAAGAAAAACAAAATAAAATGACATTGCAAGGATAGCACATATCATGTGAAGAAGCAAAAACTTAGGCTCAACCAAAATTGACTGATAGTCGTTGAAGAAGAAAGGTGGGATGCCAATCGGAGCATCCCCAAGCTTAGATGCTTGAGACTTATTGAAATATTAACTTGGGATGCCTTGGGCGTCCCCAAGCTTGAGCTTTTGTGTTTCCTTACTTCCTTTTATATCACGGTTTCCCTAAATCTTAAAAACTTCATCTACACAAAACTCAACAAGAACTCCTGAGATAAGTTAGTATAAATCAATGCAATAACCTTATCATTCTCTACTGTAGCAAATCACTAAAATTATTATTTTACATTTCCTACTAAATGCCTCTGCATATTTAACACTCCTATCCTCAAATAGAATCATTAAACAAGCAAACATATGCAAACATAACAACAATCTGTCTAAACAGAACATTCTGTAAAGAATGCAAGAGCAATCATACTTCCCTAATTCAAAAAATTCTGAAAAGTTACCACAATGTAGAAAATTTGTTATTTCTCAACGTGTAAAAATTTCAAGATTTTATCATGTTCTGACTTTCTAGAAGAATTCAGACAATGATAGAAAACTTTCTGTTTTCAAAACAGCAACATATAGACTTGCAAAATAAGCATGGTAAAGATACAAAACCTTATTCTAAATAACAACAATCAAATCCTAATAAAATAAACTGATGCTCCAAACAAATATCATGTGAAGAATAAAAATATAGCTCCAAGTAAGGTTATCGATAATGTTAGAGACAAAGAGGGGATGCCTTCTGGGGCATCCCCAAGCTTAGTTGCTTGGATTTTCCTTGAATATTACCTTGGGGGTGCCTTGGGCATCCCCAATCTTAGGTTCTTGCAACTCCTTATTCTGCTCATATCAATATCTCACCCAAAACATGAAAACTTAAATCACATAAAACATAACGGAACTTCATGAGATGCGTTAGTGAAACAAAGCAAATAACCACTTTTAAGTACTGTTGTAAACTCATTATAATTTTATATTGGTATTATATGTACTATATTTTAACTTCTCCATGGTTTATTCCCTCCGATACTACTCATAGATTCATCAAAATAAGCAAACAACACATGAAAAACAGAATTTGTTTAAAACATAACGGTCTGTAGTAATCATGAAATTTCATATACTTTCGTAACTTCAAAAATTCTGAAAAATTAGGACAACCTGGGTAATTTGTATATCAATCTTGTGGGAGAAATTCAGATCAAAATCACGCTTCTATGCTTTTTGAAAATTGTTTTACTGGGCACAAAAGTTTCTGTTTTTTTAGCAAGATCAAATCAACAATCTTCCAAACTATCCCAAAGGTCTTACTTCAAAGAAACACTAAATTAAAACCATGAAAACACATCTAAACAGAGGCTAGATGATAAATTTATTGTAAAACAGGAACAAAAAAAGTAGTAACAAAATAGCATTGGGTTGCCTCCCGACAAGCGCTATTGTTTAATGCCTTTTTAGCTAGGCATGATGATTTCAATGATGCTCACATAAAACATACGAATTGAAACATAATGGGAGCATCATGAAGCATACCACTAGCACATTTAAGTCTAATCCACTTCCTATGCATAGGGATTTTGTGAGCAAACAATTTATGAGAACAAGAATCAAATAGCATAGGAAGGCAAAACAAGCATAACTTCAAGATTTTCAACACAAAGAGAGGAAACTTGGTATTATTGAAATTCCTACAAGCATATATTCATCCGTCATAATAATTTTCAGTAGCATCATGAATGAATCAACAATATAACCAACACATAAAGCATTCTTTCCATGATCTACATGCATAGAAATTTTACTACTCTCCACATAAGCAAATTTATTCTCATGAATAGTAGTGGGAGCATCATATGAAACTTGAATACTATAAATTGTTTCCACATTAATAGAGTAATGTGCAGTAAAAGGATATTCATAATCATGACAAGTTTATAAATATAATCATCACTACTTTTTATAACATAAGTGTCATCACAATAATCATCATAAGTAGCAACTTCGTTCTCATCATAATCAATTGAAACCTCTTCCAAGATAGTGGAATCATTACTAAATAAAGTCATGACCTTTCCAAATCCACTTTTAACATTTTAATAAGATTCAACACCCTTCGAAATAGTGGGATCACTACTACATAAAGTTGACACTCTTCCAAACCCACTTTCATCAATATAATCATCATAAATAGGAGGCATGCTATCATCATAATAAATTTGCTCATCAAAACTTTGGGGACAAAAGAATATCATCTTCATAAAACATAGCATCCCCAAGCTTGTGGCTTTGCATATCATTAGCATCATGGATATTCAAAGAATTCATACTAGCAACATTGCAATCATGCTCATCATTCAATGATTTACAGCCAAACATTTCATTGACTTCTTCTAACACTTGAGCACAATTTTCCTTTCCATCATTTTCATGAAATACATTAAAAAGATGAAGCATATGAGGCAACCTCAATTCCATTTTTTGTAGTTTTCTTCTATAGACTAAATTGTTGGGGAATGTAGTAATTCAAAAAAATTCCTACGATCACGCAAGATCTATCTAGGAGATGCATAGCAAGGAGACGGGAGAGTGTGTCCACGTACCCTCGTAAGCGTTTAATAACACGGTTGATGTAGTCGAACGTCACGATCCAACCGATCCAAGTACCGAACGTATGGCACCTCCGTGTTTAGCACACGTTCAACACAATGACGTCCCTCGAGATCTTGGTCCAGTAGAGGGTCGAGGGAGAGTTCCGCCAGCACGATGGCATAGCGCTAGTGTTGATGATGTTACCGGCACGGAGCTTCGCCTAAGCACTACGCCAATATGACCGAGGTGTTAAACTGTGGAGGGGGGGTCACTGCACACGGCTAAGGGATTGTCTGTTGTGATTTGGGGTGCCCCCTTTCCCCCATATATAAAGGAGGGAGGGAGGAGGCCGGCGGCCAGGAGGGGCGCACCTATAGGGGGAGTCCAACTAGGATTCCCAATCCTAGTTGGAGTCCCCTTCCTTTTTCCAAGATGGGAGAGAGGGAAGGAATAGGAGAGGGAGAAGGAAACAGGGGGGCACCGCCCCCTCCCTAGTCCAATGCAGACCTGCCATGGGGGAGCGCACGGCCACCCTGCGGCCCTCCTCTCCTTTCCACTAAATCCCATTAAGGCCCACTACTTCCCCCGGGGGGTTCCGGTAGCCTCCCGGTACTCCAAAAAATGTCTGACCTCTTCCGAAACCTATCCGGTGTTCGAACATAGCCTTCCAATATATCAATCTTTATGTCTCGACCATTTCGAGACTCCTCATCATGTTCGTGATCTTGTCCGGGACTCCAAACAAACTTAGGTCATCAAATCACATAACTCATAAGACAAATTGTCATCGAACATTAAGCGTGCGGACCCTACGGGTTCGAGAACTATGTAGACATGATCGAGACACATCTCGGATCAATAATCAATAGCGGAACCTGGATGCTCATATTGGCTCCTACATATTCTACAAAGATCTTTATCAGTCAAACCGCATAACAACATACGTTTTTCCCTTTGCCATTGATATGTTACTTACCCGAGATTCGATCGTCGGTATCATCATACCTAGTTCAATATCGTTACCGGCAAGTCTCTTTACTCATTTCATAATGCCTCATCCCGCAACTAACTCATTAGTTACATTGCTTGCAAGGCTTACAGTGATGAGCATTATCGAGAGGGCCCAGAGATACCTCTCCGATACACGGAGTGACAAATCCTAATCTCGATCTATGCCAACCCAACAAACACCTTCGGAGACACATGTAGAGCATCTTTATAATCACCCAGTTACGTTGCGATGTTTGATAGCACACCAGGTGTTCCTCCGATATTCGGGAGTTGCATAATCTCATAGTCTGAGGAACATGTATAAGTCATGAAGAAAGCAGTAGGAATGAAACTGTAACAATCATAATGCTAAGCTAACGAACGGGTCTTTTCCATCAAATCATTCTCCAAATGATGTGATCCCGTTCATCAAATGATGACACATGTCTATGGTTAGGAAACATAACCATCTTTGATCAACGAACTAGTCAAGTAGAGGCATACTAGGGACACTCTGTTTTGTCTATGTATTCACACATGTACTAAGTTTCCGGTTAATACAATTCTAGCATGAATAATAAACATTTATCATGAAATAAGTAAATAAATAATAACTTCATTATTGCCCCTAGGGCATATTTCCTTCAAGTAGTTCACCCTCGGGTACGATATATGCTAAGTTTCCGGTGAACTACTTGAAGGAAATATGCCCTAGGGGCAATAATGAAGTTATTATTTATTTACTTATTTCATGATTAATGTTTATTATTCATGCTAGAATTGTATTAATCAGAAACTTAGTACATGTGTGAATACATAGACAAAACATAGTGTCCCTAGTATGCCCCTACTTGACTAGCTCGTTAATCAAAGATGGTTATGTTTCCTAACCATAGACATGTGTTGTCATTTGATGAACGGGATCACATCATTAGGAGAATGATGTGATGGACAAGACCCATCCGTTAGCTTAGCAGCATGATCGTTACAGTTTCATTGCTACTGCTTTCTTCATGACTTATACATGTTCCTCAGACTATGAGATTATGAAATTCCCGAACACCGGAGGAACACCTTGTGTGCTATCAAACATCACAACGTAACTGGGTGATTATAAAGATGCTCTACAGGTCTCTCTGAAGGTGTTTGTTGGGTTGGCATAGATTGAGATTAGGATTTGTCACTCCGTGTATATGAGAGGTATCTCTGGGCACTCTCGGTAATGCTCATCACTATAAGCCTTGCAATACATGTGACTAATGAGTTAGTTGTGGGATGAAGTATTACGGAACTAGTAAAGAGAATTGCCAGTAACTAGATTGAACTAGGTATGCTGATATCGATGATCGATCTGGGGCAAGTAACATACCGATGACAAAGGCAACAACGCATGTTGTTATGCGGCTTGACCGATAAAGTTCTTCGTAGAATATGTAGGAGCCAATATGAGTATCTAGGTTCCGCTATTGGTTAATGATCGGAGATGTATCTCGGTCATGTCTACATAGTTCTTGAACCCGTAGGGTCTGCACGCTTAATGTTCGATGACGATTTGTATTATGAGTTATGTGTTTTGATGACCGAAGTTTGTTCGGAGTCCCGGATGAGACCACAGACATGACGAGGAGTCTCGAAATGGTCAGGACATAACGATTGATATATTGGAAGGCTATATTCAGACATCAGAATGGTTCCTGAGAAGTTCGAGTATTTTCCGGATTACCAGGAGGTTGCCGGAACCCATCAGGGAGTTGTTGGGCCTAAGTGGGCCTTCGTGGGAAGGTGAGGTAGCGGCCAGGATGTGCCCCCCAAGCCCAGTCCAAATTGGACAAGGGGTTGGGGGCGCCCCCCCTCTCCCTTCCTTCCCCCTTCTCCTTTAGGTGGAAACCTTCTAGGACTTGGAGTCCTAGTAGGATTCCCCTTCTCCCGATGCGCCTAGCTTGGCCGGCCAGCCTTCCCCTCCCTCCTTTATATACGGGGGCAAGGGGGCACCCTAGAACACACCAAGTTTTGCCTTAGCAGTGTGCGGTGCCCCTTACCACAGTAACACACCTCGATCATATCATAGCAGTGCTTAGGCGAAGCCCTGCGCCGGTAACATCATCATCACCATCGACATGCCGTCGTGCTGACGGAACCCTCGTCCTCAATTGGATCAAGAGCACGAGGGACATCATCAAGATGAATATGTGCTGAACGTAGAGGTGCCGTATGTTCGGTACTTGGATCGGTTGGATCGGGAAGACGTTCGACTACATCAACCGCGTTACTAAACGCTTCCGCTTTCGGTCTATGAGGGTACGTGGACACACTCTCCCTCTCGTTGATATGCATATCCTAGATAGATCTTGCGTGATCGTAGGAAAATTTTGAAATACTACATTCCCCAACAGTGGCATCCGAGCCAAGTCTATGCGTAGATGTTTTATGCATGAGTAGAACACAAAGAGTTGTGGGCGATAATAGTCATACTGCTTACAACCAATGTCTTACTTTGGTTCGGTGGTATTGTTGGATGAAGTGGCCCAGACCAACATTACATGACCACGTTCATGAGACTGGCTCTACCGACGTGCTTTTACACATAGGTGTCTGGCGGGTGTCTGTTTCTCTAACTTTAGTTGAGTCGAGTTTGACTACAGCAGGTCCTTGTTGAAGGTTAAAACAGCACACTTGATGAAAAATCATTGTGTTTTTGATGCGTAGGTAAGAACGTTTCCTGCTAGAAGCCCGTAGCAGCCACGTAAAATTTGCAAAAACAAAGTAGAGGACGTCTAACTTGTTTTTGCAGGGCTTGCTGTGATGTGATATGGTCAAGACATGATGTGATATAAATTGTTGTATGATATGATAATGTTTTGTAACAGAGTTATCGGCAACTGGCAGGAGCCATATGGTTGTTGCTTCATTGTATGCAATGCAATCGCCATGTAATTGTTTTTCTTTATCACTAAGTGGTAGCGATAGTCGTAGAAGCAATAGTTGACGAGACGACAACTATGCTACGATGGAGATCAAGGTGTCGCACCGGTGACGATGGAGATCATGACGATGCTTCGGTGATGGAGATCATGAGCACAAGATGATGATGGCCATATCATGTCACATATTTTAATTGCATGTGATGTTTATCTTTTATGCATCTTATTTTTCTTAGTACGGCGGTAGCATTATAAGATGACCCCTTACCAAATTTCAAGGTATAAGTGTTCTCCCTGAGTATGCGCTGTTGCTACAGTTCGTCGTGCCGAGACACAACGTGATGATTGGGTGTGATAAGCTCTACGTTCACATACAACCGGTGCAAGCCAGTTTTGCACACACAGAATACTTGGGTTAAACTTGACGAGCCTAGCATATGCAGATATGGCCTCGGAACACTGAGACCGAAAGGTCGAACATGAATCATATAGTAGATATGATCAACATAGTGATGTTCACCATTGAAAACTACTCCATCTCACGTGATGATCATGCATGGTTTAGTTGATTTGGATCACATGATCATTTAGATGACTGGAGGGATGTCTATCTAAGTGGGAGTACTTAAGTAATATGATTAATTGAACTTTAATTTATCATGAACTTAGTCCTGATAGTTATTTTGCATGTCTATGTTATTGTAGATCAATGGCCCGTGCTACCGTTCCTTTGAATATTAGTGCATTCCTAGAGAAAGTTAAGTTGAAAGATGATGGTAGCAATTAGACGGACTGGGTCTGTAACTTGAGGATTATCCTCATTGCCGCACAGAAGAATTATGTCCTGGAAGCACCACTAGGTGCTAGGCCTGCTACAGATGCTACTGATGGCGTTAAGAAGGTCTGGCAGAGCAAAGCTGATGACTACTCAATAGTTCAGTGTGCCATCGTTTACGGCTTAGAATCGGGACTTCAGAGATGTTTTGAACGTCATGGAGCATATGAGATGTTCCAAGAGTTTAAGTTAATATTTCAAGCAAATGCCCACGTTGAGAGATATGAAGTCTCCAACAAGTTCTATAGCTGCAAAATGAAGGAGAATAGTTCTGTCAGTGAACACATACTCAGAATGTCTGGGTATCATAACCACTTGACTCAGCTTGGGGTTAATCTTCCTGATGATAGTATCATTGACAGAGTTCTTCAATCACTACCACCAAGCTACAAAGGTTTCGTGATGAAGTATAATATGCAAGGGATGAACAAGACAATTCCTGAGCTCTTCGCAATGCTAAAGGTTGCGGAGGTAGAAATCAAGAAGGAGCATCAAGTGTTGATGGTTAACAAGACCACTAGTTTCAAGAAAAGGGCAAGGGAAGAAGGGGAACTTCAATAAGAACGTCAAGAAAGTTGCTGCTCAGGAGAAGAAACCCAAGTCTGGACCTAGGCCTGAAACTGAGTGCTTCTACTGCAAAGGGACTGGTCATTGGAAGTGGAACTGCTCCAAGTATTTGGCGGAAAAGAAGGATGGCAGAGTGAAAGTTCTATTTGATATACATGTTATTGATGTGGACCTTACTAATGCTCGTAGTAGAGCCTGGGTATTTGATAATGGTTCTGTTGCTCATATTTGCAACTCGAAACAGGGGCTACAGATTAAACGAAGATTGGCTAAGGACAAGGTGACGATGCGCGTGGGAAGGTTCCAAGGTCCATGTGATCGCTGTCTGCACGCTACCTCTACATCTACCTTTGGGATTAGTGTTAGACCTGAATAATTGTTATTTGGTGCCAGCGTTGAGCATGAACATTATATCTTGATCTTGTTCGATGTGAGACTGTTATTCATTTAAATTAGAGAATAATGGTTGTTCTATTTATATGAGTAATATCTTTTATGGTCATGCACCCTTGCTGAGTGGTCTATTTTTGTTGAATCTCGATTGAGGTGATACACATGTTCATAATATTGAAACCAAAAGATGCAAAGTTGATAATGATAGTGCAACTTATTTGTTGCACTGCTGTTTAGGTCATAATGGTGTAAAGCGCATGAAGAAACTCCATGCTGATGGGCTTTCAGAATCACCTGATTATGAATCACTTGGTGCTTGCGAACCATGCCTCATGGGCAAGATGACTAAAACTCCGTTCTCCGGAACAATGGAACGAGCTAATGACTTATTGGAAATAATACATACTGATGTATGCGGTCCAATGAGTGTTGAGGCTCGTGCGGGTATCGTTATTTTCTTACCTACACAGATGATTTGAGCATATATGGTTATATCTACTTAATGAAGCATAAGTCTGAAACATTTGAAAAGTTCAAAGAATTTCAGAGTGAAGTGGAAAATCATCATAACAAGAAAATAAAGTTTCTACGATCTGATCGTGGAGGAGAATATTTGAGTTACAAGTTTGGTCTTCATTTGAAACTATGTGGAATAGTTTCGCAACTCACGCCACCTAGAACACCATAGCGTAATGGTGTGTCTGAACGTCATAACCGTACTTTATTGGATATGGTGCGATCTATGATGTCTCTTACTAATTTACCGTTATCATTTTGGGGATATGCTTTATAGACGACTGCATTCACTTTAAATAGGGCACCATCGAAATCCGTTGAGATGACGCCTTATGAACTATGGTTTGGCAAGAAACCAAAGTTGTCGTTTCTTAAAGTTTGGGGCTGCGATGCTTATGTGAAGAAGCTTCAACTTGATAAGCTCAAACCCAAATCAAATAAGTGCGTCTTCATAGGATACCCAAAGGAAATTGTTGGGAACACCTTCTATCACAGATCTGAAGGCAAAATATTTGGTGCTAAAAATGGATCATTTTTAGAGAAGGAGTTTCTCTCGAAAGAAGTGAGTGGGAGGAAAGTAGAACTTGATGAGGTAATTGTACCTTCTCCCTTATTGTAAAGTAGTTCATCACAGAAATCAGTTCCCGTGATTCCTACACCAATTAGTGAGAAAGCTAATGATGATGATCATGAAGCTTCAGATCAAGTTACTATCGAACCTCGTAGGTCTTCTAGAGTGCGATCCACACCAGAGTGGTATGGTAATCCTGTTCTAGAAGTCATGTTACTAGACCATGATGAACCTACAAACTATTAGGAAGCGACGATGAGCCCAGATTCCACGAAATGGCTTGAGGCCATGAAATCTGAGATGGGATCCATGTATGAGAACAAAGTGTGGACTTTGGTGGATTTGCCCGATAATCAGCAAGCCATAGAAAATAAATGGATCTTCAATAAGAAGACAGACGCTGACAGTAATGTTACTGTCTACAAAGCTCGACTTCTTGCAAAAGGTTTTCGACAAGTTCAAGGAGTTGACTACGATGAGACTTTCTCACCCATAGCGATGCTTAAGTCTGTCTAAATCATGTTAGCAATTGCCGCATTTTATGATTATGCAATATGGCAAATGGATGTCAAAACTGCATTCATGAATGGATTTCTGGAAGAAGAGTTGTATATGATGCAACCAGAAGGTTTTGTCGATCCAAAGTGTGCTAACAAAGTGTGCAAGCTCCAGCGATCCATTTATGGACTGGTGCAAGCCTCTCGGAGTTGGGGTAGTTTTGATAGTGTGATTAAAGCATATGGTTTTATACAGACTTTTGGAGAAGCCTATATTTACAAGAAAGTGAGTGGGAGGTCTGTAGCATTTCTAATATTATATGTGGATGACATATTGTTGATTGGAAATGATATAGAATTTCTGGATAGCATAAAGGGATACTTGAATAAGAGTTTTTCAATGAAACACCTCGGTGAAGCTGCTTACATATTGGGCATCAAGATCTATAGAGATAGATCAAGACGCTTAATTGGAATCTCACAAAGCACATACCTTGATAAAGTTTTGAAGAAGTTCAAAATGGATCAGTCAAAGAAAGGGTTCTTGCCTATATTACAAGGTGTGAAGTTGAGTCAGAATCAATGCCCGACCACTGCAGAAGATAGAGAGAAAATGAAAGTCATTCCCTATGCTTCAGCCGTAGGTTCTATCATGTATGCAATGATGTGTACCAGACCTGATGTGTGCCTTGCTATAAGTATAGCACGGAGGTACCAATGTAATCCGGAGTGGAGCACTAGACAGCGGTCAAGAACATCCTGAAATACCTGAAAAGGATTAAGGATATGTTTCTCATTTATGGAGGTGACAAAGAGCTCGTCGTTAATGATTACGTCGATGCAAGCTTTGTTACTGATCCAGATGACTCTAAATTGCAAACCAGATACATATTTTTATTGAATGGTCAAGCTGTCAGTTGGTGCAGCTCCAAGCAGAGCGTCGTGGCGGGATCTACGCGTGAAGCGGAGTACAAACCTGCTTCAGAAGTAGAAAATGTAGTGCATCGGGTCCAATGAAAATATTTTGTGACAATACTGGTGCAATTGCCTTGGCGAAGGAATCCAGATTTCACAAGAGAACCAAACACATCAAGAGACGCGTCAATTTCATCCGGCATAAGGTCGCGAAGGGAGACAGAGAGATTTGCAAAATACATATGGATCTGAATGTTGCAGACCCGTCGACTAAGCCTCTTCCACGATCAAAACATGATCAACACCAAGACTCCATGGGTGTTAGAATCGTTACTTTGTAATCTAGATTATTGACTCCAGTGCAAGTGGGAGACTGAAGGAAATATGACCTAGTGGCAATAATAAAGTTATTATTTATTTCCTTATTTCATGATAAATGTTTATTATTCTCGCTAGAATTGTATTAACTGGAGACTTAGTACATGTGTGAATACATAGACAAAACATAGTGTCCCTAGTATGCCTCTACTTGACTAGCTCGTTAATCAAAGATGGTTATGTTTCCTAACCATAGACATGTTTTGTCATTTGATGAACAGGATCACATCATTAGGAGAATGATGTGATGGACAAGACCCATCCGTTAGCTTAGCATTATGATCATTATAGTTTCATTGCTACTGCTTTCTTCATGACTTATACATGTTCCTCAAACTATGAGATTATGCAATTCCCGAATACCGGAGGAACACCTTGTGTGCTATCAAACAGCACAACATAACTGGGTGATTATAAATATGCTCTAGAGGTGTCTCCGAAGGTGTTTGTTGGGTTGGCATAGATCGAGATTAGGATTTTTCACTCCTCCATCGGAGAGGTATCTCTGGGCCCTCTCGGTAATGCTAAACACTATAAGCCTTGCAAGCAATGTGATTAATGAGTTAGTTGCGGGATGAAGTATTATAGAACGAGTAAAGAGACTTGTCGGTAATGAGATTAAACTAGGTATGATGATACCGACGATCGAATCTCGAGCAAGTAACATACCGATGACAAAGGGAACAACGTATGTTATTATGCGGTTTGACCGAAAAAGATCTTTTGTAGAATATGTAGGAGCCAATATGAGCATCCAGGTTCCGCTATTGGTTATTGATCGAAGATGTGTCTCGGTCATGTCTACATAGTTCTCGAACCCGTAGGGTCCACACGCTTAACGTTCAATGACGATTTGTATTATGAGTTATGTGTTTTGATGACCGAAGTTTGTTCGGAGTCCCGGATGAGATCACAGACATGACGAGGAGTCTTGAAATGGTCAAGACATAAAGATTGATATATTGGAAGGCTATATTCAGACATCGGAATGGTTCCGGAGAAGTTTGGGTATTTTCCGGAGTACCGGGAGGTTACCGGAACCCCCTGGGAAGTTCTTGGGCCTTAGTGGGCCTTAGTGGGAAGGAGAGGCAGCAGCCAGGAGGCGGCGTGTGCCCCCCAGCCTAGTCCAAATTGGACAAGGGGTTGGGGGCGCGGCCCCCCTCTCCCTTCCTTCCCCCTTCTCCTTTAGGTGGAAACCTTCTAGGACTTGGAGTCCTAGTAGGATTCCCCTTCTCCCGATGCGCCTAGCTTGACCGGCCAGCCTTCCCCTCCCTCGTTTATATACGGGGGCAAGGGGGCACCCTAGAACACACCAAGTTTTGCCTTAGCCGTGTGCGGTGCCTCCTACCACAGTAACACACCTCGATCATATCGTCGTGGTGCTTAGGCGAAGCCCTGTGTCGGTGTCAACACCGGCGGATCTCGGGTAGGGGGTCCTGAACGGTGCGTCTAAGGCTAATGGTAATAGGAGACTGGGGACACGATGTTTACACAGGTTCGGGTCCTCTCGATGGAGGTAATACCCTACTTCCTGCTTGATTGATCTTGATGATATGAGTATTACAAGAGTTGATCTACCACGAGATCAGAGATGCTAAAGCCTAGAAGCTAGCCTATGGTATGATTGTTGATATATGTCCTATGGACTAAACCCTCCGGTTTATATAGACACCGGAGGGGGCTAGGGTTACACAGAGTCGGTTTACAGAGAAGGAGATCTACATCCGAATCGCCAAGCTTGTCTTCCAGGCCAAGGAGAGTCCCATCCAGACACGGGACGAAGTCTTCTGTCTTGTATCTTCATAGTCCAACAGTCCGGCCAAAGTATATAGTCCGGCAGTCCGGATACCCCCTTATCCAGGATTCCCTCAGTAGCCCCTGAACCAAGCTTCAATGATGATGAGTCCGGCGCGTAGATTGTCTTCGGCATTGCGAGGCAGGTTCCATCTCCGAATACTCCAAGATAAATTCCGAACACAAGGACTGTGTCCGGCTCTGCAAGATAACATTCCATATACCACCGTAGAGAGAATAATAATAATCCACGAATCTAATCTGCTGACAATTCTTTGAAAAGTGACATCACGCCATGGTCCTGTTTTTATTCGAACCGTTTTCTACAACCTGCTTCCGCACATATAGCGAGGCGGTTTCTTTGGCACGTCTTGTCAAAGCAGAGATCGTGTCCCCTTATCACGACATGTCCATCAATGCGGGTATGGGTAACCCAACCAGCACCAGTAATCGAGGCGCCTGGAAAAATAAGAGATTTTGAGAGGCAAGTGGGGAGGCGCAAATTCACATCGCCTTTATAAAGGGGCAGAAACCTCCCATTTTCACCCACGCCTTCTTCTTCCTTCGCTCATCCGTTCTCGCACCCTCGAGCTCCAGCGCCCAAGTTCTCACCTTCTCCGTAAGACCGCAGCATGTCCGGAGCGGGAGGCAAGTGGATGGCCTCCTCTGTCACAGAGGAGAACATTACCAAGCTTCGGGAAGCCGGATACCTGGCCGCAAATATCGCGCACATGCTTCCAACAGAGGGACATATTACCCCTACACCGAAGTCTCGGGAGAGAGTGGTATTTCACCCTCATTTCGTCCATGGACTAGGGTTTCCACTCCACCCTTTCGTCCGCGGGATCATGTACTACTACGGGCTAGATTTTCACGATCTGGCTCCGAATTTCGTCCTCAACATCTCGGCATTCATCGTCGTGTGCGAGGCCTTCCTCCGCATCAAGCCTCACTTCGGCCCGTGGATGAAAATCTTCTGCGTGAAGCCGAAGATCGTGAGCGGCTAACAGGCGGAGTGTGGAGGTGCCATGGTGGGCAAACTGCCCAATGTCGTATGGCTCGATGGCTCCTTCGTGTAGTCCATAAAGGGGTGGCAATCAGGGTGGTTCTACATCACCGAGCCGCGCGACGCCAACTGGGTTGCGGCCCCCAAATTCAGATCCGGAATCCCTACGCAGCTCACTCCTGGGAGAAGAAGGGCCTGGCCTGGGGCGAACCCACAGAGCTAGCCGGACTCGAGACCTGCCTCAGAAGTATGAGGGACAAGAAGATCAAGCTTGTCAACATGGTCTAGGTTATGCTCATTCGTCGGATTCTCCCGTGTCAAAGACAGGCGTTTGATATGTGGGAGTTCGACCCGGCCGAACAACAGATGCTGCTAGAGCTCTTCGACACAACGCACAAAGAAATCTGGAAGGTTCTGTTCAAGACTGGTGAAGTCCCTCCTCCCCTTTCCGAGGACCAGGGGCTCAGCGCAACGCGCCTTGCCAGTCCGGTAAGTCCCTTGACTATTTACGAGACGTTCCCTTAGTACTTTCGGGGGAGGATTTTTAAGTCACCCTGCTGACCGAACAGGAGTGGGTGGAGACGGCGGAGCGGATTGACTGTCCGGCTCCACTGCCAGGGGACCCCAGTAAGCGCACTCCTGGCGGAGATAATGGTTCCGGCGCCTTACAAGGTGTTAGAGAAAAAGGCCGAAAAGAAGGCCACGGGGACCCGAAGGGGTCTTCGGCACGAGGCCGCACTCGACGCCTCGCCAGAAGAGGACGAGGCACACTTCTCCCATGAAGGGGAGGAGAGGAAGAAGAAGAAGAAGGCCGCCTCAACTGAGGGGGTCGAAGGGTCCAAGAAGGCGGCCACGGGGACCAGAAAAGGTCATCGGTGCAGGGCCGTGATAGAGTTGTCATCTGAAAACGACGAGGAAGATTCTCCCCCCGAAGACGGGGGAGAACATGAAGAAATGCCTCCTCCCCGCACTAGGGAGGAGAAGAAAAGGAAGTCCGCCCCGTCCGGGGAGGCCGGGACGCCGAAGAAGGGCAAGGTATCCCTTCCAGATCAATCCACTACCACCGCTTTTAGTGACGAGGAGTGGCTGCCCAGGGGCAAACCCCGGGCGAGGTCGTAAGTATCCGCATTCCATAATATTTTTCATACGACTTTTGACCTCATGGTTTGTAATGATGCCGACCACGTATATGTAGTCCGGCCGGGTCCGATCTCGAGGAATCCTCTTCGGAGGAGTCTCTGAATGAGTCGGAGATGAATTCGCTCCCGACGGCGACCTCTCCACGACCCGTGGATGACACCGAGGTGTTTTCCCGGAGGATGCCAGAGCAGGAGGCGACGGTTCCGGAGAAGCCCCAAGGCAAATTATTAGGCGCCGGACAAATGGGGGATGAGAACCAAATGGATTATGCTGACAGGAGCCATAGCAAGTTTGGCTCTCAGCCGGTTACTGCACCAGAGCCTACAAAGGTTCCGGATTCCGGTAAGCAGTCCCTCGGGAAGGAGGGCGAGCCGGCCGTGCCGATGACCTCCGCCCAGCCGGAGGCACCGGATAATTTGTTGGAAGTGCTTCGAGGCGCTTCCATCGAGTTTGAACACTGTACACATAAAGGGTACGGTGATTGAGAAGGTTCGGTCAGCCAAGAGCGGACTGATCGAAGCCTGCACCAGCCCGCTAAAAGGCTTTGAGGTAAAGAAAGTGTGAGGAAATATCACCCGATAGATAGTAGCCCCTGATGCTCTGGTTGGTGTTCAGAAAGAAAAGCCAATCAGAGGGTCAACTAAAAAACCGCAGGAAGCTAATAGTATTTGTCTGTATGAATCAAACAGGCACTGCTGCTGACCGCCGCTGCGTGCACGGCCGAGGTTGCCGGACTCAAGCGCAAACTGGGGCAGGCCGAAGAAGAGCTCGGCCTCGTGAAGAAGCAGCTCGAGGCGAACAAAGGTGAGAAAAAACCCCATCCATATGTCGTATAGAGGATAAAAAGTTGGTGATGCTAAGAAAAAGCATCATGGCTTTTGATAGGGACCATGACCGAAGTGGCGGCCCTGAAGGAAGCGTTGTCCGCGGCCGAAGCCAAGGCGGATACTGAGCGCACCGAGCGAGAGAAGAAAGATGCTCGGGTGGGAGAGGTACAGCAGGAGCTCCAGGAGCTTGGCCAGAAGTTCGGCTCCCTGGAGCATGACTACATGACGCAAGCGTCTGAGCTTACAAAGGCCCTCCAGAGCGCGGCCGACGCCAATGCCGAAGCCCAAAAGGCCCTTCAGGAAATCCGGGCGGCCAAGAAGATAGCGTAGGGTAAGGCATTCTTTATGCAAAGCAAGCATGTGGAGGAGTCATTTCTTTTACTTACACGAATCCGGAGCTCTCTAGGGGCATTCACAGATCTGCCATGCAGAATTTTGGATGCTGCGGAGTTCTATCGTGCTGAAGAGGGGAGCTCTACAAAGAAGTTGTTCTGGTCCCAATATACTGGGGCCGAACACCCGATGCCTCTGAGTGACCAACTGAAGCAGCTGGTCGAATTCCACAAAGCGGCCGAACAGGCCATGGGGGACCTCATAGTCCGGATGTGGCCTGGCGAGCCCCTGCCCGACAACTACTTTGGCCTGGTGAAGCGGATGGTGCATGCCTGTCCACGGCTATAAGTTATCAAGCAATCTGCATGTATTGAAGGTACCCGACGGGCCTTTGCCCGTGCGAAGGTACATTGGGGCAAGCTGGACGCTGAGAAGCTCGTGAAGGATGGACCCCCGGAGTGCAAGGAGCATCGCTGCCCCAAGAAATATTATGATGGCGTTATGAAAGGCGCTCGTCTTGTGGCGAATGAATGTCCTAAGAACATAATTTTTGAGTGAATGTACTCATGTCGTCCGTGTAATATGAGAGCGGGTTTATTTGTGCTATGCAACACTTTGTTTGATTTAAAATATTACCTTCTCTGCGGCCGTTTATCAAAATCTGAAAGTAGGCCAGTCGTCGGCTTCCGCCCCCTTGTAACTAGTACTGGGGTGTTCTTAGAGACCCAAACCCACTTTATCCAAAGTTTTGGTCCTTTAAGGAGGTGTTTGGTGCAGCGAACAAGGCAATCAGACTATTCGGCTTTATAACTCTCACTTGACCATAGAAGTCTACAATTTTAAATTTCGGCGAAGCCCCTAGTATTCGGAAAGCCGAACCGGGGCGTTATACACGCCTAAATCGGACGAAGCCGATTGCTCGCCTTAAGCGGAAAAAATGTTTAGGGATTTTGGTACCTCGTGAACAGCGACCAGCTCTCGTCACATCATGACGATCAATTTTCGGGTTTCTCTACTGAGGTGCTCGCCGGAAGAACCGGGACACAATCGCAGTAGTTCTCCCTGCGCTACCTTAGCCAATATAACGGAACGTAAGGTACCAAAACAAGGGAGCCGGGCTAACCCAACTATTGACCCAAGACATGATTCGGAGCTGATGCATATAATGCTATAAGTTCGGGGTGCCGCACTGTTGAAAGTGTTCGGACTTTCCTTGCCATAGTATTGGGCCCGATAAGAAGCCCCTGGCAAACTGATCGTACCAAAACATACGGATGCAATATTGAATAAAAATTCAACAGAAAATATGAGGATAGTAATAAGAAGCTGACACTACGTACTACTTCCAATTTATTTGGACAATACGGCAAGACGTAGGTGTACAATTGATGCATTAAGCAGAAAAAATAGGACTATTTGACATGTCCTATCCAAGGGCAGGCTACATGTGGGTATGTAAGGACAGGTATAACGATCATTGGAGAAGACCACCTGAGTATTCCCTTGTGTGAAAAAGCCTCTTGCCTCCTTGGTGCCCCCTCCATAATGAGTCTGGTTATCCGATCTCTTCTGAAGGGGCTGCCCGAAAGTGGGGTCCTGAAAAAGAGAAAAGAAAAAAAGGTATGCGGGCCTCCTGGCGGCTGAACCGCACTCTGCCCGCATTGTCATCTCGCCTCCACCTATGCCCATGGTATTTTGAGCGCGTAATTGTGCATGCGTGGTACGAACGCTACTTGAATGGGGCTGGGGTGGAGGCCGGATTGCTAATCGAGCTCCTGGCGTGCCTGACTGTCCTATTGTGGGGTACGCTGGACTCGCTTGACGGTGTCCGGAGATGTCGTTGCCGGATTGGCTGTTTGTCGGAGGAGGCTGCTTTGTACTTCTGCTACGAGGGCCGCAGCGTGTTCTCTCGTACGGAGGGAGCGGTCCGTATTTCCATTAACTGTTATGACCCCGCGAGGTCCTGGCATCTTGAGCTTGAGGTATGCATAGTGCGGTACCGCGTTGAACGAGCGAACGCGGTTCGTCGAAGTAGTGCGTGATAGCCACAACGAAAAGGGACGATTCGAAGATTAACTCGCTTAAGAAGTTATCCCGAGATCCGAAGACCACTTCCAGTGTTATCGAGCCCGTGCATCGGGCCTCTACCCCTGGAATTACACCTTTGAAGGTGGTTTTGGTGGGTTTGATCCGTGATGGATCGATGCCCATTTTGCACACTGTATCCTAATAGAGCAGGTTCAGGCTGCTGCCACCGTCCATGAGGACTCGCATGAGGTGGAATTCGTCGATGATTGGGTCAAGGACCAATGCGGCTGAGCCGCCGTGATGGATGCTGGTGGGATGGTCCCTACGATCAAAGGGGATCGGGAAGGATGACCATGGGTTGAATTTTGGGGTGACGGGCTCCATTGCATAGACGTCCCTAAGTGCACGCTTTCACTCCCGCTTGGGGATGTGAGTAGCATAAATCATATTCACCGTTTTGACCTGGGAGGGAAATTTCTTCTGTCCTCCAGTGTTCGGACGCCAGGGCTCCTTGTCATGGTCGCTGTGCAGCCCCTTGTCCTTGTTCTCGGCATTTATCTTGTCGACCTGTTTGAACACCCAACAATCTCTATTAGTGTGATTGGCTGGTTTGTTGGGGGTGTCGTGGATCTGGCACGAGCGGTTGAGTATGCGGTCCAGACTGGACGATCCCGGATTGTTTCTTTTGAACGACTTCTTCCGCTGACCGGATTTGGAGTTGCTGAAGCCAGCATTGACTGCCATATCCTCCGTATTGTCGCCATTATTTCGACGCTTGTGTCTGTTGCGTCGTGGCTTTCCGTTACTGTCACGGATGTCTGAAGTACCGGGGTTTCGAGGCGCGGTGTTGCTGCGAGCCAACCAACTGTCCTCACCCGCGCAAAAGCGGGTCATTAGTGTCGTGAGGGCCGCCATGGTCTTCGGTTTTTCTTGGCCGAGGTGTCGGGCAAGCCACTCGTCGTGGATATTAAGCTTAAAGGCCGCCAGGGCCTCAGCGTCCGGACGGTCGACAATTTGGTTCTTTTTAGTGAGAAACCGTGTCCAGAATTTCCTGGCTGACTCTCCAGGCTGTTGGGTAATGTGACTTAAGTCATCAGCATCCGGTGGTCGCACATAGGTGCCCTGGAAGTTATCGAGGAATGCGTCCTCAAGATTTTCCCAACTGCCAATGGAGTTTGCTGGCAGGCTATTCAACCAGTGTCTAGCTGGCCCTTTAAGCTTTAGTGGGAGATACTTGATGGCATGTAGGTCATCACTGCGGGCCATGTGAATGTGGAGAAGAAAATCCTTGATCCACACCGCGGGGTCTGTTGTGCCATCGTATGACTCGATGTTGACGGGTTTAAACCCTTCTGGGAATTCATGTTCCATTACTTCATTAGTGAAGCAGAGGGGGTGTGCAGCGCCTCTATGTCGCGGCGTATTCGGATTGGGTCTAGTCGGTAATGTCCGGCCTGGCCGGATTTATCAGCATTGTATCCGGCATGACGATCGGTGTCATGAGGTGTGGCGCGCCCCCGTGATCCGTAGATCGATCTTGGTTGTCCTATGTTGTTTTCCAATATGTCTCACAGGTCCTGCGTATTCCCCCGGGCCGTGGTGAACCGGCGTGGGGGTGCGGGCTGGTGTCCGACCTGAAATGTCGTTTTATCCCGGCCGCGTGTTGGCCGGTCAGCCTCGTCTTGTGCTGGAAGTTCAGGCTCTTCGGCCTCTTCGTCTAACGGTTTATGTTTTGGGTATCCCCTACTCGGGGGCTCGAGTCCGTATTCCTCGGCCGCCAGGACTTCGGTCCATCTGTCTGCGAGCAAGTCTTGGTTAGCTTGGAGCTGCTGCTGCTTCTTCTTCAGGCTTCGTGCAGTGGCTATAAGCATGCGCTTGAAGCGCTCCTGCTCTATGGGCTCCTCTGGTACGCCGAATTCGTCGTCACCGAGGCTCACCTCGTCTTCGGAGGGAGGCATATAGTTATCATCCTCCAAGTATCCGTCTGTCGCCCGTTCATCTGGGCTAGCTAGCCCGTGTTCCTGTTCAGCTTGCTCGAAGGTGGGTTGATCAGGATCGTATTCCTCTTCGGCACCATCTAGATTTTCTTCTCCAGTGCCGGTATTGCTGTGGCGAGGCTTGGAGCGGCGCCGATGACCCCCGTGTTTTGCTTTCTTCCCCGAGGGGTTATCTTCTGTTGCCTCATTGCCATTGGTTTCTTTGGGAGTATCCACCATGTATATGTCATATGAAGAGGTGGCAGTACAGCGCCCTGTGGGCGTTGGTTCCTGTTCTTCTCTTGCATCGTCGTCTATACCGTCGATGTCTTTGGAGTCGAAGTTAAGCACGTCGGTCAAGTCATCGACCGTGGCTATTAAGTGGGTGGTGGGTGGGAAACGAATTTCTTTGTCGCCAGCTTCCCACTCGAGCCGGACATAGTTCGGCCAGGAGTCTCCTGACAGAGAGAGAGACCTTAAAGAATCTAGCACGTCTCCAAAGGGTGAGTGCTGAAAGATATCCGCGTCGGTGAACTCCATGACTGGAGCCCAGTTAGATTCAATGGGCACGAGTGCGCGGTCCGGAACACACTGCCGGAGATGAGTCCGGGGGTCCGGAGACACAGATCCTTTTAGGAGAGGAGTCTGTGTTTGGCTCCAACACCGAGGAGTGTGCGGCCTCCGGGGCGGGGTCCATCCACCCGGTCCTTGGAAGGCACGACTCGCTCTGGAGCAAAGTCTAGAGCGGTAGTAGGTGCGATGTTCTGAATACTGTCCTACTGCCATCTAGGTCGTGCACGTCGTGATTGTTCGGCGCTCCTGACACAGGTCCGAATCCGTCAAAGATCAAGTCTCCGCGGATGTCGGTGGTGTCGTTTAGGTTTCCAAACCTGACCTGATGGCCGGGGGCGTAGCTATCGATCTGCTCCAGATGGCCAAGTGAATTGGCCCGCAGTGCAAAGCCGCCGAACACGAAGATCTGTCCAGGGAGAAAAGTCTCGCCAAGGACAGCGTGGCTGAAGGATGGAGGAGCCATCTAGCCTTGTGGCGATGACACAGAGGAACTCTCAATGAAAGCACCAATGTCGGTGTCAAAACCGGCGGATCTTGGGTAGGGGGTCCTGAACTGTGCGTCTAAGGCTAATGGTAACAGGTGACTGGGGACACAATGTTTACCAGGTTCGGGCCCTCGATGGAGGTAATACCCTACTTCCTGCTTGATTGATTTTGATGATAGGAGTATTACAAGAGTTGATCTACCATGAGATCAGACAGGCTAAACCCTAGAAGTTAGCCTATGGTATGATTGTTGATATATGTTCTACGGACTAAACCCTCCGGTTTATATAGACACCGGAGGGGGCTAGGGTTAAACAGAGTCGGTTTACAGAGAAGGAGATCTACATCCAAATCGCCAAGCGTACCTTCCACGCCAAGGAGAGTCCCATCCGGACACGGGACGAAGTCTTTTGTATTGTATCTTCATAGTCCAATAGTCCGGCCAAAGTATATAGTCCTGCAGTCCGGATACCCCCTTATCCAGGACTCCCTCACCCTGCGTCGGTAACATCATCATCACCGTCGTCTCGCCATCGTGCTGATGGAACTCACCCTCGTCCTCAACTGGATCAAAATCACGAGGGACATCATCGAGATGAACGTGTGCTGAACGCAGAGGTGCCGTACGTTCGGTACTTGGATCGGTTGGATCGTGAAGACTTTCGACTACATCAACCGCGTTACTAAACGCTTCCGCTTTTGGTCTATGAGGGTACGTGGACACTCTCCCCTCTTGTTGATATGCATATCCTAGATTGATATATTGGAAGGCTATATTCAGACATCGTAATGGTTCCGGAGAAGTGCGGGTATTTTCCGAAGTACCGGGAGGTTACCGGAACCCCCCGGGGAGTTGTTGGGCCTTAGTGGGCCTTAGTGGGAAGGAGAGGCTGCGGACAGGAGCTGACGCGCGCCCCCAAGCCTAGTCTGAATTGGACAAGGGGTTGGGTTCGCGGCCCCCCTCTCCCTTCCTCCCCCTTCTCCTTTAGGTGGAAACCTACTAGGACTTGGAGTCCTAGTAGGATTCCCCTTCTCCCGACGCGCCTAGCTTGGCCGGCCAGCCTCCCCCTCCCTCCATTATATACGGGGGAAGGGGCACCCTAGAACACACCAAGTTTTGCCTTAGCCATGTGCGGAGCCCCCTTCCATAGTAACACACCTCAATCATATAGCTGTAGTGCTTAGGCAAAGCCCTGCGCAGGTAACATCATCATCACCATCGACATGCCGTCGTGCTGACCGAACTCACCTTCACCCTCAACTAGATCAAGAGCAAGAGGGACGTCATCGAGCTGAACGTGTGCTCAATGCGGAGGTGCCGTACATTCGGTACTTGGATCGGTTGGATCGCGAAGACGTTCGACTACATCAACCGCATTACTAAACGCCTCCGCTTTCTATCTATGAGGGTACATGGAAACACTCTCCCCTCTCGTTTCTATGCATCTCCTAGATAGATCTTGCATGATCGTAGGAAATGTTTGAAATAGTATGTTCCCCAACACTACTCCATCCTAGTCATGGTGACCGCCGGGATGATGAAGATGGCCTCCGGTGATGATTTCCCCCTCGGGCAGGGTGCCAGATCGGGGTCCCAAGAGGTTTTTCATGGATATAGAGGCTTGGGGCGGAAGAACTTCCGATCTAGGTTTCTTTCTGCGGGTTTCATGATTTATAGGAGTTTTTGGCGTCGGTTTCACGTCAGGGGGATTCCCAAGGGACACACAAGCCAGGGAGGCGCACCCTAGGGGGCGCCTTCCACCCTACTGGCTCCCTCAGGACTCCTCTAGCCCAACCCCGATGCTTCGTGGGCTTCTTTTGGTCCATAAAAAATCACCAAAAAATTTCAACTCGTTTTGACTCCGTTTGATATTCCTTTCCTGTAAAACTCAAAAACAAGGAAAAACAGAAACTAGCACTGGCTCTAGGTTAATAGGATAGTCCCAAAAAAATATATAAAATAGTATATTAATGCATATAAAACATCCAAAACAGATAATATAATAGCATCAAACAATAAAAGATTATAGATACATTGGAGATGTATCAAGCATCCCCAAGCTTAATTCCTGCTCGCCCTCGAGTAGGTAAATGATAAAAACAAATTTTTTGATGTGGAATGCTACCTAACATATTTATCAATGCAATATCTTTTATTTGGAATGAATATTCAGATCCATACGATTCAAAACAAAAGTTCATTGACACAAAAACAATAATACTTCAAGCATCCTAGCAAGCAAATCATTAAGCTTGATAAATAACATGGCTAAAGAAAGTTACCCCTACAAAATCATATAGTGTCGTTATGCTCCCTCTTCTCAGCACAAAGTATAAATCATGCCCACCCCGGTGTTAGCCAAGCAATTGTTTCATACTTCTTAACGCGCTTCAACCTTTTCAACTCTTCACGCAATACATGAGCATGAGCCATGGAGCTAGCACTATCGGTGGAATAGAAGGTGGTAGTAGACAAAATAAGGGAGAACAACTCGGGAAATCAATGAACTATGGAGATGTTCGTCAATTGATATCAATGTGAGTGAGTAGGGATTGCCATGTAATGGATGCACTAGAGCTATAAGTGTATGAAATCTCAAAAGAAAACTAGTGGGTGTGCATCAACTTGCTTGCTCATGAAGACCATGTGCATTTGAGGAATCCCATCATTGGAATATACAAGCCAAGTTCTATAATGAAAAATTCCCACTGGTAATATATGAAAGTAACAAAATACGAGACTCTCCATCATGAAGAACATGGTGCTACTTTGAAGCACAAGTGTGGAAAATGATAGTGACATTGTCCCTTGTCTCTTTTTCTCTCACTTTTATTTGTTTATTCTCCTTTCTCTTTTCTGGAGACTCTTTTCTCTTTTTTTTGGGCACTTTGGCCTCTTTTATTTGTGCTCTTTTTTGGCCTCTTTTATTTATAACCTCACATGGGACACTGTTCTAATAATGATGATCATCACACTTTTATTCTCTTACAACTCAAGAATTACAACTCAACTCTAGAACAAAATATGACTATATAGGAATGCCTCATGCATGTGAGAACCATATGATAATGATGGTGCGTGTCATAATAAACGGAACGGTGGAAGTTGCATGGCAATATATCTCGGAGTGGCTATGGAAATGCCATAATAGGTAGGTATGGTGTCTGTTTTGAGGAAGGTATATGGTGGGTGTAATGCACCGGCAGAAGTTGCACGTACTAGAGAGGCTACCAATGGTGGAAGGGTGAGAGTGCGTATAATCCATGGACTCACATTATTCGTAAAGAACTCACATACTTATTGCAAAAAGTTATAATAGCCGTCGAAGCAAAGTACTACTACACATGCTCCTAGGGGAGAGGTTGGTATGAGTTAACCATCGCGCGCTCCCGACTTTGACGCAAAGGAAGACACTCAAGAATAAATTGCACTCCAACTTAATCACATAACTAGAAGACCATGCATGCATGCTACAGGAATCACAAACCTTAACACAATTATTTCTTTGACTCCACAATTTACTACTAGCATGACTCTAATATCACCATCTTGATATCTCAAAACAAGTGAAAGGAATCAAGCTACTCATGTATCCAATGCTCTATATGAATGTTTTTATTATACCATTCTTGAATTCCCATTATATTAGGACTAAAATCATAACCAAAGAAAATTACCATGCTGTTTAGAGACTCTCAAAAGAATATAACTGAAGCATGAGAGTAAATGACAAACTACTCCAAAAGATATAAGTGAAGATCAATGAGTAGTTGAATAATTATGTAGCCATGTGAAAACTCTCTCTCATTTAAAATTTTCAGATCTTGGGATATTACTAAAACAGCAAGTAAAAAATGACATTGCAAGGATAGCACATATCATGTGAAGAAGCAAAAACTTAGTCTCAACCAAAACTGACCGATAGTTGTTGAAGAAAGGTGGGATGCCAACCAGGGCATCCCCAAGTTTAGATGCTTGAGACTTATTGAAATATTTACTTGGGGTGCCTTGGCATCCCCAAGCTTGAGCTTTGTGTCTCCTTAATTTCTTTTATATCACGGTTTCCCTAAATCTTAAAAACTTCATCCACACAAAACTCAACAAGAACTCGTGAGATAAGTTATTATAAATCAATGCAATAACCTTATCATTCTCTACTGTAGCAAATCACTAAAATTATTATTGGATATTTCCTACTAAATGCCGTGCATATTTAACACTCCTATCCTTAAATAAGAGCAATCTGTCTAAATAGAACAGTTTGTAAAGAATGCAAGAGGAATCATACTTCCCTAACTCAAACAATTCTGAAAAATTACAACACTGTAGAATTTTTTTATTGATCAACGTGTAAAAAATTCAAGATTTTGTCATATTCTGACTTTCCAGAAGAATTCAGACAATGATAGAAAACTTTATGTTTTCAAAACAGCAACATATACACTTGCAAAATAAGTATGGTAAAGGCTATACTTGACCTTTTTATTGAACTAAAAGATACAAAACCTTATTCTAAATAACATAAAGCAAATCCTAATAAAATAAAATGATGCTCCAAGCAAAACTCATATCATGTGATGAATAAAAATATAGCTCCAAGAAAGGTTACCGATAATGTTAGAGAGAAAGAGGGGATGCCTTCCGGGGAATCCCCATGCTTAGTTGATTGGATATTCCTTGAATATTACCTTGGGGGTGCCTTGGGCATCCCCAAGCTTAGGGTCTTGCCACACCTTATTCTCTTCATATCGATATCTCACCCAAAACTAGAAAACTTAAATCACATAAAACTTAACGGAACTTCGTGAGATGTGTTAGTGAAACAAAGCAAATAACCACTTTTAAGTACTGTTGTAAACTCATTCTAATTTTATATTCGTGTTATATCTACCGAATTTTAACTTCTCTATGGTTCATACCCTCTGATACTACTCATAGATTCATCAAAATAAGCAAACAATACATGAAAAAACGGAATCTGATTAAAACAGAATAGTCTGTAGTAACCAGGAAATTTTGTATACTTCCGTAATTTCAAAAATTCTAAAAAATTAGGAAAACCTGGGTAATTTGTATATCAATCTTGTGTGATAAATTTAGATCAAATCATGCTTCTGTGATTTTTGAAAATTGTTTTACTGGGCGCAAAAATTTCTGTTTTTTAGCAAGATCAAATCAACGATCTTCCAAGCTATCCCAAAGGTCTTACTTGTCACAAACACTAAATTAAAACATGAAAACACATCTAACCAGAGGCTAGATGATAAATTTATTGGAAAAAAAGAAAAAAAAAGTAGAAACAAAACAACATTGGGTTGCCTCGCAACAATCGCTATTGTTTAATGCTATTTTAGCTAGGCATGATGATTTCAATGATGCTCACATAAAAGATAAGAATTGAAACATAATGGGAGCATCATGAAGCATGCCACTAGCAAATTTAAGTCTAACCTACTTCCTATCCATAGGGATTCTGTGAGCAAACAATTTATGAAAACAAGAATCAACTAGCATAGGAAGACAAAACAATCATAACTTCAAGATTTTCAACATAAAGAGAGGAAACTTGATATTATTGAAATTCCTAGAAGCATATATTCCTCCCTCATAATAATTTTCAGTAGCATCATGAATGAATTCAACAATATAACCAACAAATAAAGCGTTCTTTCCATGATCTACACGCATAGAAATTTTATTACTCTCCACATAAGAAAATTTATTCTCATGAATAGTAGTGGGAGCATCATATGAAACTTGAATACTACAAATTGTTTCCACATTAAAAGAGTAATGTTTAGTAAACGGATATTCATAGTCATGACAATTTTTATAAATGTAATCATCAGTACTTTTTATAACATAAGTGTCATCACAATAATCATCATAATTAGTAGCTTTGTTCTCATCATAATCAATTGAAACCTCTTCCAAGATAGTGGAATCATTACTAAATAAAGTCATGACCTCTCCAAATCCACTTTTATCATTATAATAAGATTCAACACCCTACATAATAGTGGGATCACTACTACATAAAGTTGACACTCTTTCAAACCCACTTTCATCAATATAATCATCATAAGTATGAGGCATGCTATCATAATAATAAATTTGCTCATCAAAACTTTGGGAAACAAAAAATATCATCTTCATCAAACATAGCATCCCCAAGCTTGTGGCTTTGCATATCATTAGCATCATGGATATTCAAAGAATTCATACTAGCAACATTGCAATCGTGCTCATCATTCAACGATTTAGAGCCAAACATTTTATTGATTTCTTCTAACATTTGAGCACAATTTTCCTTTCCATCATTTTCATAAAACACATTAAAAAGATGAAGCATATGAGGCAAGCTCAATTCCATTTTTTGTAGTTTTCTTGTATAGACTAAATTAGTAATAAAATAAGAAACTAAAATATTCAATTGCAAGATCTAAAGATATACCTTCAAGCACTCACATCCCCGGCAACGGTGCCAGAAAAGAGCTTGATGCACTACAAAAAATACACTTCTATGATGATACGTGTTTGTCATAGTAGGTCGCGTTTTTGTCATGCATGTACATCCATGACGATTTTATGACAGAATCAAGATAGTCATACATGTGCTGTGTAGAAGTGTTCCATGACATTACCAAAATTATCATCACGGAAGTGTCCACTTCCATGATGATAAATCGCGTGTCACAAAAGTGCTTTCGTCAAGGGTGACCGACATGTGGAATACACCATAATGGAACGCCGTTAAGCTATCGGGTCCAGTTTTGGATCCGATAACCCGTTAACAGCCCGGACCAATGGGGATTTTCCACATGTAAAATCATCATTGGCCACAGGAAACACGTGTTGCCTCACCGTTGGGACAGATGTCATCCACTCATTGGACAGGAGGCACCTATGATAGGTCGACACGTGGCACGGCCCAACAGTGGCCCATTCTGGTGAAAAAGGTCAGCCCAGTAAAAATTAGTAAGCCAACCCATGATCTTCATGATCCAGTACAAGCCCGCTGTCTCTTTCGTCCTGCTAAAGGCCTACAGTATAGTTGGGCCATATGTAGCCCAAACTTAGTGATGGCCTATGAAATAAATTGGGCCCATCTGTTGCCCGCTTCGATGTCGGACTGTTAACGACCCGGGAGGTAAGAGGCAGGCCGACCATTAACTTTCGGCCTAGTAACGACCCATTAACTTAATGGGCCCACTAAAGTTCGTACATGTCTTTAGGCCAAATTAGATAATTTGAGCCCATTACGACGAGCAATTATGCACAGGACCAAAACCGATCAAGCAAAGGTACGACATACAGGGAATAACGTTGCACATCCAGCATATATTACAAGAAATTACATCCACTGGGCAATCAAAGATTGATGCCACTGCAAATAAATGAGCAGAACCTAACCATCTACAACGTCACAAACTGCAACCTCAGCATAGATGACGCCCACAAGCATGTGGGCAAGTTCTTGCTGCTTTGCTACACTGTCTCTGAAAACATTGATCAGTTGTTGTGTCACACGACTCTGCACTCTGATTGAAACACCATTTCCATCATTACTTCAGCCATTAATTGGTTCACAAACATACATTTATTCCGTTGCATTCGAGACAGAGGACCCTAAACAGATTCAGATGGCGATTTTGGAAGGCTTGTATTATTGATAGTGAGAGTGTCTCGACCACTGCATCATAACAAAAATTAGGATGGGAACCAAACAGATTAATCATGAGTTATTGCCATATTATCTGGCCTAGATTTACTGGAAAGAAACAATGGGGTTGCCTTGCTATTTTCAAAGTTTGTCTTCTTATCTTCAGCAGCCTACACAAAATTAGCACACTAGCATTGCTATCATTGTCCAAGTCAGATAATAGGAAAGCAACATTGACACAACAAACGTTTGGGAAACTAGCCTACACCAAATTAACACAATATGGCACAACTATCATCAGCCAGGTAAGGTAATACGAAAGCAACATTGACACAATGAATGAATGGGCAACCAGAGAAGCACTACAATTCAGTAATGTGCGTGATATGAGATAGTATACTCATGCATCTCAGTATGCAAAACTACCAGGCAGTTTTCCTTACAAAAATCAACATTGGCGCCTTTAACATTTTGCTACAACTAATTTTAGATCAGATAAAGGTTAGGTTCATGCCGATTAACAAAATACATGCTGATGTAAAAATATAGTGATATACAAAAGTTACTTACATTAGCATTGGAGCACAGAGAATTCCCGCAAGATATTTTCCTCGAATACGATCCCAATGGAGGAAGTCTTCTATCGTTTAACCTTATTTTTTAAAAGAGAGATGGGTAAGAAACATGTAGAAAATATGATCAGAATGCAATAAATTTGCATGATGCGAGGATAAGCACACGCTTCTTAGAATGGAGTTGACATTCTTTTACTGGACTGGAGCGGACTAGTTCTTTGGCCACTGGAATCTGCTTATTATCAGTGGGAGTTGCGTTTCTTTGTGCTGGAGCAATATCTATGAAAAAAGGAGTTGGTTTATTATCTCATGGCGTTTGGATCTTTTGCAAAGACCTGGTTTGTAACCCTCCAGATTCTAACATAGCCGTCTTCCCCTTGCCTGCCTTATATAGAAGAATGGTGATTCTGTTATAAAACATGCTACAGCAGAGATGGAATAGGTACTGAAGAATAGAAAGGCATGACATATTGACATGTATTCCCTCCATCCAAAAATAAATGGATGGGTCTAGGCATATTTCCGTTCTAGATACATCCAATTTTATCCATTTCTGCGACATGTAATCTGGACGGAGGGAGTATGATGTAAGAGCTAGGGATACGACAGGACAACACAGTAAAAAAACACTGAAAACCCACTGCAGAACCAAAGTATTCAAACCCACTGATATGAGATAGTACACTCATGCAGCTCAGGATGCAAAACTACCAGGCAGTTTTCCTTACAAAAATCAACATTGTGTCCTTTAATCATACATTTTGCTACAACTAAATTTAGATCAGATAAAGGTTGAATTCACGTTGATTAAGAAAATACATGCTGATGTAAAAATAGTGATATACAACAGGTACTTAAATCTACATTGGAGCACAGAGAATTCCTGCAAGAATCTTTCCTCATAAACGATACCATTGCAGAAATTCTTCTATCTGTTAAGCTTATTTTCTAAAAGAGAGATGGGTAAGAAACATGTAGAAAATATGATCAGCATGCTATAAAATTTCATGATGCAAGGATACGCACACGCTTCCTAGAATGGATTTGACATATTTTTGCTGGACTGGAGCGGACTAGTTCTTTTGCCACTGGAATCTGCTTATTCTGAGTAGGAGTTGTGTTTCTCTGTGCTGGAGCAGTATCTATAAAAACAGGAGTTGGTTTACTATCTCCTGGCATTTGGATCTTTTGGAAAGGCCTTGTTTGTAACCCTTCAGATTCTAACATAGTCGTCTTCCCCTTGCATGCCTAGTATAGAAGAATGGTGCTTTAATTATAAAACATGCTACAGTGGAGAGATGGAATAGGTACTGAAGAATAGAAAGGCATGACATATTTACATGTATTCCCTCCATCCGGAAAAAATGGATGGTTCTAGGCGTATTTCAGTTCTAGATACATCCTTTTTATCCATTTCGACAACATGGAATCTAGACGGAGGGAGTATGGTGTAAGAGCTAGGGATACGACAGGACAACACAACAAAAAAACACTAGTTGAATGTAAAACTATATGCTAGCGGAATACGTACAGAAATAACTAAGGCAACATACACGTGTATGATTGGGAAACTAAGATGGCATTGCAACAGAGCACTAGAACAACACTTCAATGTAAAAAAACATGGTATGGTAGACAGTTGAAGTACATACTGTTGAATAACAATGCATAAGATATTCAGAAGCATGATGTCCAAATTAAGCAGATGGCATTGCGATAGAGTAGAATAACAGTACTTGAATTTGAAAACATGTTATCATGAATGGAATAGGTACTGAAAAATAGGAAGGCATGACATATTTACATGCATGATCAGCATGCTAAGCACATGGCATTGCAACAGAGTAGATACACTCCAGGAAATTATATGCATGTTGTACCCCTACCATAGGCCAAGTTAGAGCAAGGACCTTGTAGGGTGAAGAGGATTCATCATCTTTCTGCAAGTCTTCTGAGGAACTTCCTTTACATGTTCCATCATATTGGGTATCATTGACATCAAGTTTATTGGCCTTTACATTGCTCCTGAGGTTCTTGTGGATATATCAGCGTGTGCAATTATATCTGACATGCATGGAAGACAACTAGTAGTTATATTTATGTAATGAGTGCTTGTAGGAGATGACATAAATAGTAGGACTGGGGTTAACTAGCAGCAACAGGTCTCATAAACTAAAGGGAGAACACAGATGAAAGCTATAGAATATGTATCGTTTGTACTCGAGATTAACTAGATGGCACACAAAAGTATTAAAGAACAACATAGGTAATACTAGAAGTGGTATAATACTACAATCACCAGCCTGTGGGATAGCATTGGCTGATGGATGATAACTATGGAACTGCGTTACCTAAAGAACAAGTATCTTAGCTGAACTATGGAACAACGTTAACTCCTGAACAAGACCCGTAAGAGATCAACATGAATATAGAGTGAAATGTGATGATCTATTTTCCATGCTTAGATGAATAACAAAGCCATAAATGTTGCACACAAGTAAGATGAGGGTACAACCTATCTGGCTGCCATCCATATGAGTGAGCATCATGTGCTGACTTGTCGATGGCCCTGCAGTTGTTATGGTTGTCCATGTCGGGCACGCGCACTCGATGTAGGAAACTATTGAGTGGGGACTATAGCTCCCTTCTGGTGTATGCTTCCCTTGTTGGAGCAGCTGTGGTGAGTCGAAAGACGGTGTGTCTGAAGATGCAATAACGCATAATGTTAAGAACGACATGTCTCTTTGATCTAAAGAAATACACTAAGAGATCAACATCAAGGTACGAGAGTGGTCACACGTCTGTTGACTGAAGACTAAATTGGGGTCACACAATTTTATTTTATTTTGGTACTGTCCGATCTACGCCGGATGGCTTGATGGCCGTCTTGTGCCTCCCGGCTGACACTGTTCGGAATCTTCCCCGAAGAGCCAACGACCAACGGCAGAGTAGCCTGCCTCCGCCGTCTATGGCCCCGGCCAAAACCCCGCTCCCGCCCCACCGCACTACCGAGGTTGCGCCGCCCCCGAGCCAATCCACAAAGACTCCCCGTCATCCAGATCCGGCGGCGGCAGTACCTTCAACCCGCACAACTCTAAAAGATAGCCATCTAAGCGCTGCTTCCGCGGCGAACTTGCGGCCCCGCAACCTTACGTTAGACACCAGCCAACAGACAGCCTAGGAGCTCCGCCGCCTCGAGGGGTGCTGCTTCCCATTGGGAATTGATTGGCCCAAAATAAAAATTCATATAACTGACGCCTAAATAAAGTGATTTGAGATGAGGGTGCGACCTATCTGGTGGCATGGTGAAGTAGGCAGGTCTAGTTGCCGAGTCGATGAGGCCGGCGCGGTTGCGATGGCGACCGGCGGCAGGGAAACAGCGATGCGCGACGGTCAACGGCTACGGGGAAGCAGCGCCAGGACTCTGGACGGATCCGAAATTGGAGCCGCTCCGACGCCGTGAACAACGGGGGGTGAATCTTCTCCGGTACGGTTCACGCGGCCATCGTCGAGGCAGCACCAGCAGCACGTGGTAAGCGGCACACAGCCTAGTGCATGACGGCAAATGGACAGCTTCTCCGGCACTAGGGAGGAGGGCGGCTGTGAAATTATTGCGGTGGGGGGCGCCATGGAGGTGGGGCTAAGGTTTCGCGGCTCGGGAGAAGGGAGCTTCCCGGGGAGAATGTGATTTGGCGCCCATGAGGTGTGAATGGGGGGCGGGGGGGGGGGGATTGGGAGGGGAGTGGAACCATGTCTTACGGATGCATTTGTATGAAATGTGAAGGGGAGTTACAGTTCTACCCTTACCTTGAGGCTTCTCGGCTTGGGTCTGTGTACTGAGGGTCGGGGATAGTAGAGTAACTTTGCTTCTCCCGAAATAGTGGGCGGGAGCAATTTTGGGTGAGGAGGGCGTGTTTTTAACTACAGTGGGCGCGAGCGATTTCGGGCGAGGAGAGCGTGTTTTGAAATAGTGGGCGTGAGCTATTTCGGGCGAGGAGAGCGTGTTTTTCCGACCATGGTTTATGAATTATTCGGCACATGTCTTTAGACCGAGGAGAAGGCGCGCTTGGATGAAGTTACAAACCTATCCTCGATGTACAACAGGCCAATTGATGCGTGTCCCACATAGGACGGTAATTTCGCGTCTCCCATTTATTTGCTCGTGCGAATTCCACCGAGCAGAGAGGATGTTTAACGGTTCGTTCAAATTCTGGGAGAACGAGCATCCACGTCTACCTTACCAAGTCCATTCGAATCAAATTTTGAAATATTAGCTTGACACTTCTTTTTTAGATGGAGAGATGATGCTCGTTGCTAGCGATTTACTATATGACAAATAGTTGACCCACTCAAAAACACGAATCAAACCCAAAATGATATATCTCGATTCAATGAAATAGCTCGTTCACTAGGTCAAAATAGTGAACTAAATCCAAAATTGAATACCTCAATCGAGTAGCATGTTCTACAATATTATATCACAGCATATATCCGTTCATGTGTGGATTACAGACAACATGTTCTCCAATTTAAATATTTGAATGCAAGTTTATATCGAAACATGGTTTATATCAGTCTTTGATGCATAAAACGCGACCTCCCCCTCTCCCGAACTCATGTTCTCTCTCTCTCTCTCTCTCTCTCTCTCTCTCTCTCTCTCTCTCTCTCTCTCTCGCCGACAATCTTCAATTCTGTCGCACGCATCCGACACAAAAACCTTGTTGGTCCCTCTCCCTTTCTCTCCATCTCTCTCTCTCTCTCTCTCTCTATCTATCTCTCTTTATGTGTGTGTGGGGGGGGGGGTCTTTCTAGTTCGCATGCATATATACACCATCTATAGGTCTCCCTCGCACACTATGTATGATACTCTAGCTAGTCCAAGCTAGATATCTTGGGTGCACTCATCGTACGCACACAAATTCCTTGGCTCTTTGCCCGTAACTCTCTCATGCACCACTCTATCGTCTCGGAGCTCTTCCCCCCTCTCTCAGACTCTCCATCCACCTGGGTCACACATACACATGCATATCCCACTCGAACTCGATAGGCCCATCTAAAACTCTATCTCTCTCCCTCGTTCTCTCTCCATCTCACATGCACACACACACAATCTCATGCCTAGCTAGCCAAGTATGACGGTCTCTCACTCAATTGTAGGCACATGCAGTCCCCCTATATGTATATGACTAGCTAATCTTAGTCTCCATCACAAACATGTGCATGGTCTATCTCGATTTCTCTCGGGGCATCTTTCTATCGCGCACGCACCTCCCTCCATCTCCCACCCATATAGTCCCCTCACGATCTCGAGGGGATCTCTCTATCACAAACACCTCCCCATGCGTCCATTTCCTCCATGTGTCCCTCTCGACCTTTGTTCCTTGTTGGCCAGACCTCTATTGGACATGTGCTACAGGGGTGTCTCTCTCCATTGCAAACAATCACACACTAGCTATCTTCGTGTATCTCCTTGTCTCGCTTTTCTATCTCGGAGATGCATGCGTGATATGTTCGCATAAGAAACAAAAAACACACACTCTCTCTAATTTATCATTTGTTGTCACTTTCTCTTTCACAATCATACTCTTTTTGCACACTTACTCGTTCTCCTTCACACGCACTTGATCTGTCTCGACTTAGGCACTCTACTCGGTCCATAGCATATAGATTTATTGAAAAGTCAAACATCACAAAGTTTGACCATGTACGCGGAGAAAAACAATTACATCTAGTACGGCAAACATATACCATTAGATTCACCATGATATGTAGTTTTGTATGATGTATCTTTGTTATTGTAGATATAAATAACATTTGCATAAACCTGATCAAAGTTTCCAAAGTTTGACTTCTAAAAAATTTACATGCACCGCATTATCGAGCGGATGGTATATCTCTTTCTCCCTCTCAGCTATCTGACGCACCACTCAGCCTTATCGGGGCTCCTCAATCTCTCTCAAACTTTATTGGTCAGTTTGGTTCGTGACCTGACCCTCATGCCTTGATGGCCAGTACTGCCTGGTGTGGACGTGAGATGTAAAATATTTCTGCCTGGCCAGGCTTGTGTGGTGCTGAAGCGTTTGGTTCATGCTTGGGCCAGGCAAAGCATCAACGTCCCATCAATCAATCCATGCAGCAATTATTTAATGCTAATATCCATCCATGTTGTTGTTAGCCTCGTGGCCGCACGACCAGGCACGGCCAGGCGTTCAAAATCGGTCGCCTGGGCCAGGCTACTTGCAGTGTCTGGAGTCTAGCCAGGCTAATTAAAGTGCAAGGGAACCCAGGCCAGGCGGGTTTATTTTTCACAAGGTAGCAACCAAACAAGCGTGCATGAAATCCAGCAACAACCCCAGTCCAGGCAAAAGATGCTCAGGACGCAAGCGAAACTGACCTTATATCTCCTTGGTTCACACATACACATGTCTCGCTCGCGCTATACATATAGACCCATCTAACACTCTCCGCCCTTGTTCTCTCTCCATGTGACACGCACCCCCCTAAGTACCATAATCCCTCACTCCATCATAGGCGCAAGCACTCCCCCTCCTAAGTATGATTATCTCTTACTAACCATCAGGAACACACGCATTGTCTCCTTCCATCCATACGTCAATCTCGATATCTCTCGGGGCATCTTCTATCGCACACACACCATGTCACTCGATCTCCCACCCATGTAGTCCCATCACGATCTCCAGGGGATCTCTCTATGACAAACATACACTCTCTCCTCCCCATGTCTGCATTTTCCCTGTATGTCTCTCTCGACCTCTCTCCCTTGTTTGTCAGACCCCTCTTGGCTATGTGCTAGGGGTCTTGCTCTCTCGGTTCCAAACAACCACACACTATCTCCTCACCTTGCCTCCGTTATCGAAGATGCATGTGTGATATGTTTGCATAAGACACGCATGCTTTTTCTCTACTTTTATCGTGTGTTGTCCACGTCTCTTTCACACATGCACACACACTTTTTTCACTCACTCTTTCTCTCTCTCTCTCTCGCTCTCTCTCTCTCTCTCTAGTTAGGGACTCTGTCACGTCCATAAGAATATGGATGTTTTGAAAATTCAAACCTCAGAAAAGTTTGACCAGGTATATGTGGAGAAAAACATTTACATCTGGAACGATCATTAGATTCATCACAACATGTACTTACTTCATAATATCATTTATCTTTGGTATTGTAGATATAAGTAATTTCTTTGTAAATTTGGTCAAAGTTTCAAAAGATTAACTTTAAAAAAAAGTTGGAACTACATTATCGAACGGAGGGAGTAGCTCTTGCTCTCTCTCTCTCTCTGCTATCTCTCATGGGCCTTCCCTCTTAGTCGAACTCTCTATACCGACGGATTATACGCTCACTATGTCAGCGTATAGCTGAGTATATTGTTTAGCTGACTGGTCAACCAATCCACATGCTTCCTTGTCAGCTCGTGTTCTGTATCTTCTTGTGCTGTCCCATGTGGAATTCGGTGAAAATAAGTAAACAAGAGGCCCGTCTAACACACGATGAAGTAAACAAAGTTGAAACCACTTGGGGTAGCACCCCGCTTGCTAGTAAATTGAGGGCGCATTGAGGACACACTTCTTGCGCGTGAAGGACGCACTCACGCACATTTGACCACTGTGCGGCGGCATGCACAGAAGGACACACTCGCGCACACCCAGCACACAACACACACGAGCACACGTGTATACCGGCGTTGCCGCCGGTTGAGATGGAGGGCGAGGCAGCCAACAAGCGGAGGCGGCTCGAGCCAAAACCGCATCCGGCGACCCCGGACTTCATCAGCAGCCTCCCCGACGACATGCTGCTCGTCATCATCGGCATCCTCCCCACCAAATCTGCCATGCGGACCGCCCTGCTCTCCCGGCGGTGGCACCCCCTCTGGCGCTGCGTCCCCCTCAACCTCACCGTCGAAAGCTGCCTCTTCGATGGGGATTGCAAACACATGGCCGTAGTCTCCAAGATCCTTTCATCGCACCCTGGGCCAGCCAGACGCCTTGACATCCGCATGTTCAATACCAACTTCAAGGTCCAACCTAAGTTCGACGATTGGTTCTTATCCCCCGCCCTAGCTCAGCTCGAGGAGCTCAGCTTTGAAGCTGGATGATGTCGCTCTCTGCCGCCGTCCGCGCTCTGCCTCGTGCCAACGCTGCATCGCGCGAGCTTCAGCTCCTGCTATCTTCCCCAGATTAATGCCCCGCCCGACCTTCTTCTCCCTCAACTCAAGTAGCTCGACCTCTTCGACGTTGTCATCTCAAAGAAGGCTATGGAGCACCTGCTCCGCAGCTGTACGCGCTCGAGTACCTTCGTCTTGAGCAGATCCACGGGTTCATTAGCCTCCACATCGCCTCGACGAATCTCTGATGGATTTATGTGTCTTGCTGGCCCCGCAACAAGACATCAATTGGGAAGAGATCACTCCATCTGTCCCACGTTATGGTCACTGAGAATGCGCCTTTCCTTGAGAGATTGCCTGTATCGGATCTAGAAGGTCCAACAAAAATCAGGGTCATTGACGCGCCGAAATTGACAGCGTTGGTGTACTCGTCTGCCAAATTCTCCGAACTCTTTATTGGATCTGTAATCGTTCAGGTACAACACTCATCTTCTTCTCCGTCTTCTTGAAATTCACATTTTTAAATTTCTTCTTGATGTATTTACGACCGTCTTCTAGAAAATGATTCCCACAAGCTTGACCCAGTCCATGCCCACAGTGAAGATCTTGGCACTAAAAGCTATTGGCCCCAATCTGGATCAAGTTGTTGGATTCCTGACATGCTTTCCGTGCATGGAGAAGCTACTCATCGAGGTGAAACTTCTTTCCTATAAGTAAACGGTAATCACAATGTAGCTCAATTTTTTTCATAATTTTCCCAAATTATGATGACAAGTGTAGTGTTCAAAACTGCATCTACGCACTGCACCGAAAGAAATGTTTGTAGTATTTTTGCTCATGTGATCACCTGCATCGTTTTTATGTTGTACTACTATAGTAGCCTAGGCTAGTCATAGTGGAAAGTAACTTACACTACTCCAGTAACTCTATGGTAACCCTAAGAGCAAGTACTACCTCCGTCCTGGTTTACTCTTCCAATTTTGTAATATCAAAATTTGACCATAGATTTAACTGACAATATGTTAATGCATGTCACTAAGAACTATATCGTTGGATTCGTATTCGAACATAATTTCAAATGGTGTAATTTTTGGTGACATGCATTGGCATTTTCTTAGGTAAATCTATGGTCAAAATTTTATACTAAATAGTAACTACGAGGTAGTATTCCCTCCGTCCCAAAATTCTTGTCATACATTTGTTTAGATACGGATGTATCTAACACTAAAATGTAACTAGATACATCCGTATTTAGACAAATTTAAGACAAGAATTTTGGGATGGAGGGAGTACAAAAGTGGGCTATGTAGGCCAAAACACGTGCCAAATTCACTTGTGATGCATTTGGCACTAATGCCCCTCAATTGCTCACCTAGTGCCCCAATCTGGATCACCTACTTTGCTCCGGTGCCAAATTAACTCACGCAATGAAAAAACACTGCGTGGGAGATAGAGAGGACCGAGGAAGGAAAAAAACACTTGTTTGGGAGAGTGAGAGGCTGGTGTAGTTGGTTTGATTGATTTGTTTATACATGTGGGTTTGTGTGCACAGCGGTGCCAACTCTCTCACATCATGAGAGCGGTGACAAAATCTTTTGAGTTGACATCGATGCGTATTATGTGGCATACTTTTGGGAAATATGGCATCGGCCACATAGTGGAAGGCAACAAATCCCCAAGCTCTTCATGTGCTCCTAGTTAAATGATAGGAAACAGAAAGAGAGAGAGAGAGAGAGAGAGAGAGAGAGAGAGAGAGAGAGAGAGAGAGAGAGAGTGAAAAAATATCACTAGCCAGCCAACCCTATCGTATGAGCGAATGATATTGGTACCTCTTGATGACACGGCAATCTTATACAACCAGCTGCTCTAATATGTTCTCTTCTTTTGCAGATAAAAAAAGACCAGAAAGTGAAAAATGTGCTGCACTATAACAATCTCATCAAATGCCTTGATCTCCATCTTACAGAAATTGATTTGATCGACTACCGAGGCCGCACATCTGAGATTAAATTGGCCAGGTTCTTTGTTCTGGAGGCAAGTGTTCTCAAGGTAATGAGGTTTGGCGTTCTCTAGCGCAACAACAAATTGAGTGCTGATCACCGCAAGCGTCTAAGCCTAAATGACAAAGTCTCCGTAGAAGCTGAATTTGTTTTTGAAACATCAAGTGGCTAGAGACTCGAAAACTTATTTGCCCATTGATGACTTGTCAGGGCGGTGGATTTTAGTTTGTACGATAATGCTGCATCCACCTAAAGTAACAAAAGTTCTTACGTAAACTTCCTAGTAATTCCCTCTTCGTAGGTGCAGCATTACTCCTAACATTTGTAATATCAGTTTGGAACTTGTAATATTGTCATGTCCTATTCCTGTGTTTTCAAAATCCTGCGAATCAAACAGGTCCTGAGTTAGTGATGATGTTGTGCCTCCCATCTTTCACCAATAGCCGTCGGATCTAGATCTGACTCATACAAACCAAGCTTCTCCATTTTTGCAAAAAGATGCCCGCACTTGTTCCCTATTTAAATACAACTCCTTGTCTCTCACAATCAGCCTTATCTCCTCCCAACCACATCTAGAAGGCCGTGGAAAAATCTGGGGCGATGGCCGCTGCCGGCGCCGACCACCCCCAATCTTTGTGTTCCGTGCAATGCACGGGCATCTACGCACGGGAAATTATGTCGAACCGGGCTAGTTGTAAGCAGGCTAGCTCTACAGCCATGATGATAGTGACTGCAGACGGTGAGGCTGACTGTGGTATGCCGAACATGGCGCCTATACTCAGGTGTCAACTCCGGCGCAGGGTCTTGTCACTTCACTGTGAGGAGCAGCACATAATAATTTGACCAACGGGTAGTACAATGCTAGAACTCCTACTACATTGGTAGTACTACTACTAGCACTAGTAGCACCACCGTCTGGATTTAGGAGTACTACCACGTCCATCTGGATTTTAGTATTTGACTAACAGTATCTAGTAATGCATGTCACAAAAAATGCACTACTCCCTTTGTAAATAAATACATGGTGTTTTATTCCTATTAGCGAGAGAACTTAATCTCTTTTTGCTAACTAGAGTAATAGGATTACATGCAATGAACTAAGCATCGCATGTCATGTTTGGTAGTCGCAAGTCATTGAAAGCATGCACGGCCCACATCTCTCATTGGTTGATATGTCATGAAATAAGAAACAAGGAGGGAGTTAATGCACCGTGCCTAAGTGTTTTGGGATTATTTGGTTTTCATAAGGTGACTTACACAACATTTTTGTTTACATGCATTAACATTTTATTAGTTAAATCAAAGGTCAAAACTTGGCGCAAAATGCAAAGGGGACCAATAAACCAGTAAACATCAAACTTCTCTCATTTGGCCCCAACTAGAGGTCCGGTGAGATGACTATACTACACCGGCACGGAGGGGGACGCAACTTCATTAACTTACTGCAACTGCCTTTGGGTGAATGTCACGCGGGCCCATGGGGTGGTTGGCCCACCTATCATACAGCCAAAGGCGGGTGCAGTAGAGGGCCGTGAAGTAGTACGAAATCCTATGCACCTACACACGCTAACCAAGGGCAAGAGTGATCACTCGAATCACAAGATCAGTTGACTAGAAGCTAAGCTAGACCCATGGAGGCGATGAGCGCGAGCATCAGCCAGTTGTGCTAGATGGTCCACGATGCCGGCCTGCGGCCCGACCCCGAGGAATGTCTCCAAGTATTGCATGAGGCCGCCATAGTGAGGGGCTGCTTGGACGGCAGCTTCGTCTCCTTGTTCGACGAGGTCCTCGTCAGTTTCCTCGACAAGTTCACCATCGTCAAGAAGCTTGCGGACAACTTTGACGTACGCCTCCAGCCGACGTGCCCAGGCTCTGCGATTCCTGCCACCCTCAACGACCACTATGGTGGCAACCTCTTCGACACACTGGTGGCCCTGCGACTGCCTGTCGTCGCGCCGGAGAATGTCCACCTCGAGGTCGCGCTCACCGCGCAGTGCCTGGCGCAGCAAGACACCATCGACATAATCACCCATGTCTACGCGCAAATCGTCCACAAGGACTACTACATGCAAGAGGAGGACGATAGGACGCTGGCCTTCTTGGACCGCAGGGCAACCTTGGACGGCATTGTTCAGAAGCACGTTGAGCTCGCTTCCAACGCTGCTGCTCCTCACACGTCGGTTGGTGACCTGGTGCACTAGGGCGTGAGGATGTCGTTGATGGATCCGTATGATTTTTATCTTTCCGTCAAATCCATGTAGTAGTATATGGTACTACTAGTAATTATCTTACCTTTCGCATCAACTTCATAATTTTTGTACATACTCCATGCATGAACGGCGCCAAAACCAAACTTCTCATTACTTTAGGCAAAATCATTATTTTCTATCTATCGATCACGCCATGGAGCAGAACCAAATAATACAAGTTACGAGTTCAAAAGGAAAAGCCTGCCGTGTTCGCGTCGCACCCCCACACGGTTGGTCTAGCACGTCGCTCAAGGGGGGATGCGTGTGGTGTTGCATTTTCACTTACAAGTGGGACCGCAGTTGAGCAAACCGACTATCGACAAACCCCCACCCCGCCCACCGCGCGATGGCTGAGAAAACAGGAGGGAGAAGAGATGGTTGTAGCACAGACTCCAAGAAAATTGGTGTTGGATGGGACTCGTGTGGGTGGCGTGTGCCGTACTGCTAGACGTGAATGCTAGTTATGGCCCATGCCACCCCACTATATCGAGCCTATATCGAGGTACGAAGAACAAATTTCCTAGAGTCCATGCTTAGCCCTCTTCTCTCTCTCTTCTCAGCCAGCTAGCGGACGCGCGGAGCCCATCGCTTGTTTGCTCACATGTGGTCCCACATGTCAGTGAAAACGCAAGAGGACCCACTGAACCTGCACATCTTTCACCTCGACATGTTGGTGATGAAAAACAAATCCAATAAAGATCTTCGGTGGCCTCTTTTGGAGTTACTCAAGAGCAGTAAGATTCTATTTACAGTTTAACCCAAGATGCACATCACGTGGCTTCAACTACCACTATATTTTCATGCATGACACAACCTGGATGCTGCATGTCCCATGTGTCGGCAAAAGGAGGAAGAACCTGACCAAATCTTCGGTTGTGCTCTCGGATTAGACTAGTTGTGCTAACTTAAAAATGTTATTGTGTACTCCCTCCGTTCCAAAATACTTGACTTCCATTTGTCCAAAAATGGATGTACCTATATACTAAAACATGTCTAGATACATCTATATTTTGAAAAATAGAAGGCATGTATTGTGGAACGGAGGGAGTAGAATGGATGGAAGTTTTGGTATTGGGAAGAAGAGTACATTGATATATTGATAGAGCGCAATTTAGTAGATGTTCTAACACTTTTAGCTAGCATAGAGGATAGAGATGAAACTAGTGCACTTGTTGATACTCCTACTAGAATAGAGGCTAGACATGAGACTAGATGCGAGGAAGCAACGTCTACTTCTTTACACTCAAAGAAGAAAGAAGCACGCAAGATTGAGCCTCCGAAGATCAACAATGAATGCATCAAGAAGGCACTAATCCAACTTATAGGATCAGTTATGGAAGTTGGATATCTTCTAGAGTAGTAAAATGTATTCTTGTGGTTCTTGTTTTCTTTGGTCTTGCTTTTCTAGTCAAAATTATCATTGGAGTTCATGCAAAACGAAGGTCCGTTTGGGGTCGTGTGTTGGAGTTGGCCTTACAAGTGGGACCGCAGTTGAGGAAACCGACTATCAGCAAACTGTTGGGGAACGTAGAAGAAATTCAAAATTTTCCTACGTGTCACCAAGATCTATCTATGGAGAAACCAGCAATGAGGGGAAGGAGAGTGCATCTACATACCCTTGTAGATCGCTAAGCGGAAGCGTTCAAGAGAACGAGGTTGAAGGAGTCATACTCGTCGTGATCCAAATCACCGGAGATCCTAGTGCCAAACGGACGGCACCTCCACGTTCAACACACGTACAGCCCGGTGACGTCTCCCACGCCTTGATCCAGCAAGGAGAGAGGGAGAGGTTGAGGAAGACTCCATCCAGCAGCAGCACAACGGCGTGGTGGTGGTGGAGGAGCGTGGCAATCCTGCAGGGCTTCGCCAAGCACCCCGAGAGAGGAGAAGGGAGAGAGGAAGGGCTGCACCAAGGAGAGGTCAAACTCATCCGTTGGCAGCCTAAAAACCCTCAAGTATATATAGGGAGAGAGGGGGGGCTGCGCCCCCACCTAGGGTTCCACCCTAGGGGCGGTGGCCAGCCCAAGATCCCATCTGAGGGGGCGGCCAAGGGGGGAGAGGGGAAACTTGCCCCCAAAGTTAGGTGGGTGCGCCCCTCCCCAAACCCTAGGCGCCTTGGGCCCTTGAGGGGGGGGGGCGCACCTGCCCACCTGGGGCTAGCCCCCTCCCATACTTGGCCCATGCTGCCCTCCGGGGATGCTGGCCCCACTTGGTGGACCCCCGGGACCCTCCCGGTGGTCCCGGTACGTTACCGATAAAACCTGAAACTTTTCCGGTGACCAAAACAAGAATTCCTATATATAAGTATTTACCTCCGGACCATTTCGGAACTCCTCGTGACGTCCGGTATCTCATCCGGGACTCCGAACAACATTCAGTAACCACATACAAACTTCCTTTATAACCCTAGCATCATTGAACCTTAAGTGTGTAGACTCTACGGGTTCGGGAATCATGCAGACATGACCGAGACGTTCTCCGGTCAATAACCAATAGCGGGATCTGGATACCCATGTTGGCTCCCATATGTTCCACGATGATCTCATCGGATGAACCACGATGTCAAGGACTCAATCAATCCCGTATACAATTACCTTTGTCAAGCGGTATTGTACTTGCCCGAGATTCGATCATCGATATGCCGATACCTTGTTCAATCTTGTTACCGGCAAGTCTCATTACTCGTTCCGTAACACATCATCCTGTGATCAACCCGTTGGTCATATTGTGCACATTATGATGATGTCCTACCGAGTGGGCCCAGAGATACCTCTCTGTTTACATGGAGTGATAAATCCCAGTCTCGATTCGTGCCAACCCAACAGACACTTTCGAAGATACCTGTAGTGCACCTTTATAGCCACCCAGTTACGTTGTGACGTTTGGTACACCCAAAGCATTCCTACGGTATCCGGGAGTTGCACAATCTCATGGTCTAAGGAAAAGATACTTGACATTAGAAAAGCTTTAGCATACGAACTACACGATCTTTGTGCTAGGCTTAGGATTGGGTCTTGTCCATCACATCATTCTCCTAATGATGTGATCCCGTTATCAACGACATCCAATGTCCATGGTCAGGAAACCGTAACCATCTATTGATCAACGAGCTAGTCAACTAGAGGCTTACTAGGGACATGGTGTTGTCTATGTACCCACACATGTATCTGAGTTTCCTATCAATACAATTATAGCATGGATAATAAACGATTATCATGAACAAGGAAATATAATAATAATAATAACTAATTTATTATTGCCTCTAGGTCATATTTCCAACAGTCTCCCACTTGCACTAGAGTCAATAATCTAGTTCACATAGCCATGTGATTAACACTGATAGGTCACATCACCGACCAACATCCAAAGAGTTTACTAGTGTCTTAAACTAGTTCACATCACCATGTGATTAAGTCTCAATGAGTTCTGGGGTTTGATCATGTTTTGCTTGTAAAAGAGGTTTTAGTCAACGGGTCTGTAACATTCAGATCCGTATGTACCTCGCAATTCTCTATGTCATATTGTAAATGCTCCTACCATGCTCCACTTGAAGCTATTCCAAATGGTTGCTCCACTATACGTATCCAGTTTGCTACTCGGAGTCATTCGGATAGGTGTTAAAGCTTGCATCGACGTAACCCTTTACGCCGAACTCTTTATCACCTCCATAAACGAGAAACATGTCCTTTATTTACTCCAAGGATAATTTTGACCGCTGTCCAATGACCCATTCCTGGATCATTCTTGTACCCCTTGACTGACTCATGGCAAGGCACACTTCCAGTGCGGTACATAGCATAGCATACTATAGAGCCTATGTCTAAAGCATAGGGGACGACCTTCGTCCTTTCTCTCTCTTCTGCCGTGGTCGAGCATTAACTCTTAACTTCATACCTTACAACTCAGGAAAGAACTCCTTCTTTGACTGATCCATCTTGAACACCTTCAAGATCATGTCAAGGTATGTGCTCATTTGAAAGTACCATTGAGCGGTTTTTGATCTATCCTCATAGATCTTGATGCTCAATGTTCAAGCAGCTTAATCCAGGTTCTCCAATGAAAAACACTTTTCAAATAACCCTATATGCTTTCTAGAAATTCTACATCATTTCTGATCAACAATATGTCAACAACATATACTCATCAGAAGTTCTATAGTGCTCCCACTCACTTCTTTGGAAATACAAGTTTCTCATAAACTTTGTATAGACCCAAAGTCTTTGATCATCTCATCAAAGCATACATTCCAACTCCGAGATTCTTACTCCAGTCCTTAGAAGGATTGCTGGAGCTTTGCATACTTCAATTGGTGTAGGTGCCACAGGAACAACTTCCTGTGCCCTGCTACGCACTAATTGTAGTGACGGTTCAATAGCCATATCAAGTCTCCACCATCCTCCCACTCAATTTTTCGAGACAAACTTTTCCTCGAGAAAGGACCCGATTCGATCCCTATTGCTTTCAGATCTGAATTAGGAGGGATACCCAACTGTTTTGGGGTCCTATAAAGATGCATTTTATCCGCTTTGGGTTCGAGCTTATCAACCTGAAACCTTTTCACATAAGCGTCGCAGCCCCAAACTTTTAAGAAATGACAACTTAGGTTTCTCCAAACCATAGTTCAAACGGTGTCGTCTCAACGGAATTACGTGGTGCCCTCTTAAAGTGAGTGTGGTTGTCTCTAATGCCTAACCCTTGAACGATAGTGGTAATTCGATAAGAGACATCATGGTATGCACCATATCTAATAGGGTGCAACTATGATGTTTGGACACAGCATCACACTATGGTGTTCCAGGCGGTATTAATTGTGAAACATTTCCACAATGTCTTAATTGCGTGCCAAAGCTCGTAACTCAGATACTCATCTCTATGATCATATCATAGACATTTTATCCTCTTGTCACAATGATCTTCAACTTCACTCTGAAATTACTTGAACCATTCAATAGTTCAGACTTGTGTTTCATCAAGTAAATATACTCGGTATCTACTTAAATCATCCGTGAAGTAAGAACATAACGATATTCACTGCATGCCTCGGCACTCATTGGACTGCAGACATCAAAATGTGTTATTTCCAACAAGTTGCTATCTTGTTCCATCTTACTGAAAACGAGGCTTTTCAGTCATCTTGCCTGTGTGGTATGATTTGCATATCTCAAGTGATTCAAAATCAAGTGAGTCCAAACGATCCATCTGCATGGAGTTTCTTCATGTGTATACACCAATAGACATGGTTTGCATGTCTCAAACTTTTCAAAAATGAGTGAGTCCAAAGATCCATCAACATGGAGCTTCTTCATGCGTTTTACACCAATATGACTTACATGGCAGTGCCACAAGTAAGTGTTACTATCATTACTATCTTATATCTTTTTGTCATGAAAATGTGTATCACTACGATCGAGATTCAATAAACCATTCCTTTTAGGTGCAAGACCATTGAAGGTATTATTCAAATAAATAGAGTAACCATTATTCTCCTTAGATGAATAACCGTATTGCGATACACATAATCCAATCATGTCTAAGCTCAACGAAAACACCAAATAACAATTATTTAGGTTTAACACCAATCTCGATGGTAGAGGGGGCGTGCGATGCTTGATCACATCAACCTTGGAAACACTTCCAACACATATCGTCAGCTCACCTTTAGCTAGTCTCCGTTTATTCCGTAGCTGTTATTTCGAGTTACTAACACTTAGCAACCGAACCGGTATCCAATACCCTGGTGCTACTAGGAGTACTAGTAAAGTACACATTAACATAATGTGTATCTAATATACTTCTATTGACCTTGCCAGCCTTCTCATCTACCAGGTATCTAGGGTAATTCTGCTCTAGTGGTTGTTCCCCTTACTACAGAAGCACTTAGTCTCGGGTTTGGGTTCAACCTTGGTTTTCTTCACTAGAGCAGCAGCTGATTTGCCGTTTCATGAAGTATCCCTTCTTTCCCTTGCCCTTCTTGAAACTAGTGGTTTCACCAACCATCAACAATTGATGCTCCTTCTTGATTTCTACATTCGTGGTGTCAAACATCACGAATAGCTCAAGGATCATCATATCTATCCCTGTTATCTTATAGTTCATTACGAAGCTTCTGTAGCTTGGTGGCAATGACTTTGGAGAAACATCACTATCTCATCTGGAAGATTAACTCCCACTCGATTCAAGTGATTGTTGTACCCAGACAATCTGAGTACAAGCTCAACGATTGAGCTTTTCTCCCTTAGTTTGCAGACTAAGAATCTCTTCAAAGGTCTTATACCTCTTGACGTGGGCACGAGCCTGAAATCCCAATTTCAGCCCTCGAAACATCTCATATGTTCCGCGAGGTTTCGAAAACGTCTTTGGTGCCTCAACTCTAAACCGTTTAACTGAACTATCACGTAGTTATCAAAACGTGTATGTCCGATGTTCGCAACATGCACAGACGACGTTTGGGGTTCTGCACACTGAGCGGTGCATTAAGGACATAAGCTTTCTATTGATCGCATAATTGCTACTATCAACTTTCAACTATATTTTCTCTAGGATCATATCTAAAACAATAGAACTATAGCGCGAGCTATGACATAATTTGCAAAGCGTTTTTCACTATGTTCAGGATAATTAAGTTCATCTAATGAACTCCCACTCAGATAGATATCCCTCTAGTCATCTAAGTGATTACGTGATCCGAGTCAACTAGGCCGTGTCCGATCATCACGTGAGACGGACTAGTCATCATCGGTGAACATCTTCATGTTGATCGTATCCTCCATACGACTCATGCTCGACCTTTCGGTCTCTTGTGTTCCGAGGCCATGTCTGTACATGCTAGGCTCGTCAAGTTAACCTAAGTGTTTCGCGTGTGTAAATCTGGCTTACACACGTTGTATGTGAACGTAAGAATCTATCACACCCGATCATCACATGGTGCTTCGAAACGACGAACTTTCGCAACGGTGCACAGTTAGGGGGAACACTTTCTTGAAATTTTAATGAGGGATCATCTTATTTACTATCGTCGTTCTAAGCAAATAAGATGCATAAACATGATAAACATCACATGCAATCAAATAGTGACATGATATGGCAAATATCATTTTGCTCCTTTTGATCTCCATCTTCGGGGCTCCATGATCATCATCGTCACCGGCATGACACCATGATCTCCATCATCATGATCTCCATCATCGTGTCTTCATGAAGTTGTCTCGCCAACTATTACTTCTACTACTATAGCTACCGGTTAGCAATAAAGTAAAGTAATTACATGGCGTTTGTTCAATGACACGCAGGTCATACAATAAATTAAGACAACTCCTATGGCTCCTGCCGGTTGTCATACTCATCGACATGCAAGTTGTGATTCCTATTACAAGAACATGATCAATCTCATACATCACATATCATTCATCACATTCTTCTTGGCCATATCACATCACATAGCATACCCTGCCAAAACAAGTCAGACGTCATCTAATTGTTGTTTGCATGTTTTACGTGGCTGCTATGGGTTTCTAGCAAGAACGTTTCTTACCTACGCAAAACCACAATGTGATATGCCAATTGCTATTTACCCTTCATAAGGACCCTTTCCATCGAATCCGTTCCAACTAAAGTGGGTGAGACTGGCACCCGCTAGCCACCTTATGCACCAAGTGCATGTCAGTCGGTGGAACCTGTCTCACGTAAGTGTACGTGTAAGGTCGGTCCGGGCCGCTTCATTCCACAATACCGTTGAAACAAGATTGGACTAGTAACGGTAAGCATATTGAACAAAATCAACGCCCACAACTACTTTGTGTTCTACTCGTGCAAAGAACCTACGCAATAGACCTAGCTCATGATGCCACTGATGGGGAACGTAGCAGAAATTCAAAATTTTCCTACGTGCCATCAAGATCTATCTATGGAGAAACCAGCAACGAGGGGAAGGAGAGTGCATCTACATACCATTGTAGATCTCTAAGCGGAAGCTTTCATGAGAACGGGGTTGAAGGAGTCGTACTCGTCGTGATCCAAATCACCGGAGATCCTAGTGCCGAACGGACGACACCTCCGCGTTCAACACACGTACAGCCCGGTGACGTCTCCCACGCCTTCATCCAGCAAGGAGAGAGGGAGAGGTTGAGGAAGACTCTGTCCAGCAGCAGCACAACGGCGTGGTGGTGGTGGAGGAGCGTGGCAATCCTGCAGGGCTTCGCCAAGCACCGCGGGAGAGGAGAAGGGAGAGAGGTAGGGCTGCACCAAGGAGAGGTCAAACTCATCCGTTGGCAGCCTCAAAAACCCTCAAGTATATATAGGGGGAGAGGGGGGGCTGCGCCCCCACCTAGGGTTCCACCCTAGGGGCGGCGGCCAGCCCAAGATCCCATCTGGGGGGGGGTGGCCAAGGGGGGAGAGGGGAAACTTGCCCCCCAAATTAGGTGGGTGCGCCCCCTCCCCAAACCCTAGGCGCCTTGGGCCCTTGTGGGGGGGGGGGCGCACCAGCCCACCTGGGGCTGGCCCCCTCCCACACTTGGCCCATGCTGGCCTCCAGGGATGCTGGCCCCACTTGGTGGACCCCCGGGACCCTCCTGGTGGTCCCGGTACGTTACCGATAAAACCCGAAACTTTTCCGGTGACCAAAACAGGACTTCCCATATATAAATCTTTACCTCCGGACCATTTCGGAACTCCTCGTGATGTCCGGGATCTCATCCGGGACTCCGAACAACATTCGGTAACCACATACAAACTTCCTTTATAACCCTAGCGTCATCGAACCTTAAGTGTGTAGACCCTACGAGTTCGGGAATCATGCAGACATGACCGAGACGTTCTCCAGTCAATAACCAACAGCGGGATCTGGAGACCCATGTTGGCTCCCATATTTTCCATGATGATCTCATCAGATGAACCACGATGTCAAGGACTCAATCAATCCCGTATGCAATTCCCTTTGTCAAGCGGTATTGTACTTGCCCGAGATTCGATCGTCGGTATGCCGATACCTTGTTCAATCTCGTTACCGGCAAGTCTCTTTACTCGTTCCGTAACACATCATCCTGTGATCAACCCCTTGGTCACATTGTGCACATTATGATGATGTCCTACCGAGTGGGCCCAGAGATACCTCTCCATTTACACGGAGTGAAAAATCCCAGTCTCGATTCGTGCCAACCCAACAGACACTTTCGGAGATACCTGTAGTGCACCTTTATAGCCACCCAGTTACGTTGTGATGTTTGGTACACCCAAAGCATTCCTACGGTATCTGGGAGTTGCACAATCTCATGGTCTAAGGAAAAGATACTTGACATTAGAAAAGCTTTAGCATACGAACTACATGATCTTTGTGCTAGGCTTAGGATTGGGTCTTGTCCATCACATCATTCTCCTAATGATGTGATCCTGTTATCAATGACATCCAATGTCCATGGTCAGGAAACCGTAACCATCTATTGATCAACGAGCTAGTCAACTAGAGGCTTACTAGGGACATGGTGTTGTCTATGTACCCACACATGTATCTTAGTTTCCTATCAATACAATTATAGCATGGATAATAAACGATTATCATGAACAAGGAAATATAACAATAATAACTAATTTATTATTGCCTCTAGGGCATATTTCCAACACAAACCCCCACCTCGCCCACCGCACGATGGCTGAAGTTAGAGAAATGACGAGGTTGAAGAGATTGCTCTAGCATGGATTCCAAGAAATAATATGGTGTCAGATGGATGTCGTGGTGGTGACGTGTGCCGTACTCCTGGACCTGAATGCTTGTTCTGGCCCATGCCACCCTACTACTCCTACTACTTACTATATAGTACTAGTATCGAGGATTCGAGGTGCTGGTTACGTATATCGAACACATTAACATATGGCTACAGTAAAAACACCCGCCCGACGCGCGAAGCATGTGAAGCTAGTACAAATAGTGTACTACTATTGTTGATTGGCCTCATCTGATAACCTGTTGCAATGCACGTACAATTATGTATTCAGAAAATATATTTTTCGCCTCGTCGCACCACTCACTCAGAGAAGCGACTCGAAAGACATTCATAAATTTAGTGAGTTTATCACAAGCATATCATTTTATTACATACAACAGGTCATCAACCCACATCGACAACGAGGATACATTATAAATACTAAAGTTTTCATAACACAACAAATAACAAGCAATGAAATGAACTTCAACTCAACCATTCCTCGGCGTTGGAAACACTTGCTTTGAACCACAAGTGATTCTCTGGGACAGGCCATCCATTGTCGATCTCAAGACCAATGCAGGACTGATCATCCAGGCTGAAGGGGCCTACTATATCAGTACCAGGGTAGGGAACCACCCAAATGTCCAAGGTATAGACACAGTTGCTTCTCATAAATGGTAGTAACGTTGTGTTAACAGCAGTTGGATCGCCTTTCACCATCATTGGATAGTTTTGTCCAAGGAAGAGCGAGTTTTCTCCAAGACTATCAATTCTGTACCAGGGAGAAGGAGTTGGCGCTACCACACTAGCATCCATCCCGAATACCATGCAACGGGTGTTGTAATAGGTCCGGAGAGTGCGACCATGGGAGACTACACCTGCTTCCTTAGTAGTAACATCATCAGTGGGCTGTATACACACAAGAAGAGGTGATCCATAGGAATTAGTTGCCAGGCGCCACCAAGTATATGGGCGCCGCTCGTCCTCATGCTCGTGATCATCACCATCGTCATATCCCCCTTGGTTATAAAAAATTTCAAGTATAGGTGGTGGAATGTTCACAGGACCTTGGAAACATAAGAAGAAGGTTATTAGTAAAGGGAAACTTGCTAACCCGCATGCATGTGGATGAAAAAATTATAATTACGGTGGAAGACAAGCGTATCGAAAGCATAAGGATTCCATGCAAAAGCAGTGCCACGAGTGGTGGAAGCAAACACAAGGCCCTCATATTGAATTGCATCACAGTACTCATCCGTGTACATAAACTGATTTTTGAGCAATATCCATCCAGTCAAACCACGAATGACGGCAACAACTTCATAGTTGTTGTAATTCCAAGAGCGGTTGGGAACTCGAAAAATTGCTATCTTCCATAGAAGACAGTCACCATGATCGTATTTGAATGTGCGTACAATAGCGGTGTGCTCAACCTCTGGGCAGTATGCTGAGATTTTTGGAAGTGGAACCAGGTCACGAGTGTACACATTCACAAGTTCCCACTCGCAGTTGGAACCAATGTAAACAACCCAATCTCCATTTGCGCCCGCCCAAGCCTTACCCTCAAGCGATGGCATCTTAACATCATACGTATCATTGTCAAGCGACATCAACTTGCACAGGGCGAGGCCTCCGTCGTCCCGGCGCCAGTCATCAGGATCACGACGAAGAAGATAGGGGAGATCAAACCGCTCCTTGACTCTTGGGTTCCTTGTAATGATGTTATTAGTTGAGTCGATAATGGGCTTGAACGAACCTGCCATGCTAGCCGAGGTGATGACATCGCACTGATCAATGAGTTCCTCCACCACGTCATCTTTCAGATCGTGGCAAGAATACGGGGTCGTTTCCGGCCTGTTCCCTCCATGGAGAAGATGATTGAACAATGGCAGAAGAAAGGGTGAAGGGTTGAAGGAAAATGGAGGAGGGAGAGGAAGAGTGTGCGACAACAGTTCCAAATCGAGAGGGAAAGGCGAAGAGTCGATGGACGGCTGCCAGTTTGCCATGGTTCACAAAGAGGCTCCCCGGCCTACATGTTCGTTCGGAAATACTACTACTCGTCGTCGTCTCATTGATATGTTGGAATGGGACCACATCTCAACGAAACATGGTGTGTAATTTCTCGTGCAAAATGCGATCTGGCCGCGTTGGCCCAAGGTGCCGCATTAGTTATCGACCTTTATTTTTTAATAGCGTGCCGCTCAGTTCTGAAGCACGACTAACTGGTACTGTACACAGAGAAAATATAAAATACTCTACCAATACTCCACCTCCAGTACTAGTAGTATAAAAAAGATATATAGGCTGGAGCTTCAGCGCTTTCTTGCTAAGGGCTTCCCACTTGCTTCTCACACTACCACCCTCTCTTCAGATCTAAAAAAGACGACCTCTCTCTCCCTCCTCACTAGTGTTCATAGATCCGCCGGGGAAGAAAAGGACCTGCAGCGTTGGCACACTCGTCGTCGGCGAGCGAGGTCACGCAGTGACGACAAGGCCGTCCTCTCGGACCTAGCGCCCGTGCGGGATGGCCTCCGTCCCCAAGCTCACTGCCGTAGTGTGTGCGGAGGACGACGACCACGAGCGAAGCCACTTCCCGCCGACCCTCAGGTATGCTACCTCTTTTCAAACCATACCCTTGTTCTATTGCCCCATCTGCCATGTCGTTCTATGTGGATCTTTTTCCACTCCACCATCTTCCCAATTTGCTCTCCTCTGCTCTGCTGGCCACGCAGACGAGAACCATAATATGCAATATTAAAGGAAACCCTACTTCATGTAGACTAATCCATGTCTGGGTTGAATAAGGAAAGGAAGGGAGACTGTACTATCCAAGAGTGTAGGCATCGAACCCGCATCTAGGTTGAAAAGGGGAAAATCAGTAGCTAAGGAACGAGTCTCGTGTCTCTTGGTTGAAGAAGGGTAGAAAGGCATGACAACGCAGTAGAGAATGACCAGGTTGATCGGTTTGTTGTCCTCACATAGGAAAATGGACATAAATAAAGTGTGGCAAGCTTTCCCAGATATGTGCTCAAGAAAACTACTACCTGTTTTTCTAAATACTAGACGTTTGGGTACTTTAAATTGAACCGCGAAAACGTCTTATATTAAGGAACAGAGGGTGTAGAATTCACTCAAATTATCCCGGTAAAGCTAGTCACACCTTTGTTAAAATGAATGTTCATTATGTTATTGGAGGAGGTCTGTATGTTTGTCTCTAATGCCTCTCGACTACATACCTGACATCACGATGTAATGTTAAGTCATTTCCTTTTGTACAGTGTCACTGAATTGTCAAGGCGGTGATGGCATTTCATTTTAGTTGAACTACACAAAATATGCTTAAAAGAAGAGGAAAGGTCAGGAATGGCTCAATTTTTCAGAAAATACTATGTATGCCTTCCTGACATCAGCCGTTGTTGCTTTATTTATTCCTTCAAACAGGTGGTTAGAAACAGTCTTGCTACCTTTTCCCATTAAGAAATTGGAATGCTTATATTTGTGAGTCTATGCTTCAACTAGTGCCACTTTAATAGCAATCACACTTTCAATATCTATGAAAACAGCGATGCTCAATTTTAGTGGAACTGCACAAAAAGTCCAACTGGTTCAACATTAGGAGCATGTTTTTTTCCAAACCTTTATATCCAATTGGTGGCACTATGAGCAGCTCATTACGAAGGTGCATGGTTTTCTACTATCTTTCTACTCTTTTTGTACTCTAATTAGATAGTAATACTAGTGGTTTGCATGTGAATTTATTGGCAGGGTGGACCTACATTGGAGGTGCAGGACAGGATTCAATGATTGGATGCTCAATTTCGGTTGTATCGATTTCACCTCTTCCATCACTGCGAACATGGATATCCTTGGTATGATGAAGAATAGGCGCTATATTTCTGCTCTGAACCAGCAAATCAATTCAGTATGAAATTTTCCAAGGCAAAACATAACTGTATTAGATTGTCCAGTGCAGAACATGACAGATGCTAAGCGGAAGAGACATGTTTAAACCGAAAATACATGGTGTGGTATCTGTTTACTAGCTGCTTGATATTTGTGCAAACAGAGATGTCTGCCCATTGCTATTTGGCAAACAAACAAAGTGTCCGCAATTTTGATTGAACTGCACAAGAAAATAGTATAGTCACTGCATGCAGTGCCATTTGAAAATAGACACGGAAAGATTGGATAGTCACTTCATGGACTGCAGAAAAGTAGTACTGTACTATTTATTGGCCAAGACTTGGTGCTTCATTGCTTTGGTCTAATTATACAATGGGCATAATTTTGCCTAAGTTAAAGTTTGTATTCCAAAAATAGTCTCGCGGTGTGATCGAGAGAAGACCAAATCATATTGCAGTGGATGTTCCTCCATCATGTGTGGTTCATTCTCATGGTTCCAACTGTTGTTGAAACCACTTACGTTTGCAAGAGGAAGTGTAGACTTCACAAACAAATTTGTCTTTCAGTCTGTGAATGTTGGCTAAGAGAAGCATCCATGTTAGTAGGAAGAACAAATGTTTTTTATAGATCTTTGCTTTTGGAGCTACATATTTGTATATGATCTGTGAATCATTGAGATGCATTAACATGTTGATCTTATGTATGGGAATCGTACTAGTTAGTTTTAGTTGCGACGCAAGATCCGAAGTGGCTGATCTTTGCTTTTGGAGCTACATATTTGTATATGATCTGTGAATCATTGAGATGCATTAACAGTTACTTATTTCTGTTCGCTCAGTGTTTACAAGTTACTAATCGATCACTAGCTAGCGTACTAATGCGCTCCTGGCAGTTTTATTTGCAACACAAGATCCGAAGTGGTAGTTTTTTGAATAAACATGCCTACCTCTGAAGAAACTGACAAGCTACACTATCCTACCTACTCGATCATACACGGATAAATAGCAGATCACACACATACTACCTCCATTCCGGTTTGCAAGGTTCAATTCAAGAAACGACCTACTCGATCCTACACAAATAAATAGCGGATCACGCACGTACTAGTACCTCCTTTCCGGTTTGCAGGGCTTAATTCAAACCTCTCACCAACCAAGGTACTCCCTCCGTCCGAGTTTATTAGTCCCGTGAGCAAAGCAGCAAGACCAAGGCATGGCAATAATTAACGGCATGCAGAAGTTTAATCCTAATTAATTCCAGCGATTTAAGTGGCTGCATGCGTGCCCTCGACTGCGACTTGTTGCATGCTGCTCCATGTACTAGCTACGAGCGATTCTGAGTGCCTGCATGCAGCCGGCCATAATTAAGGCAGCTAACTGATGCAAAAAAAGATGCGCTTTAATTGTTGCAGGCTTTTTAAATCCGTGGAATCATTATTGACAAGGCGGGAGATGATTCGAGTGCACTCGTTTGACCGCCATGCCGGCGTGCGCCCCAGATGGACGGGACGACACAGTCATAATTTCAGTTTCTCTAGTTTTCCATGGCAAGCTGGCGCGCTAAGCCATTATGCATTGAATTCCGATGACCGTCGCACGACCTTTCGCCCATAAGTACTGTTTCCCAGCCTTCTCCGGTGGCACCGCAACCCAACTCACCATATCCTCATAACCCCCCACCGGCCCGACGTCGCTCGCCACGTCCGCCATGCCCCCGCCCGTCTGCGGTAGGCGACGCCGGAGGCGGTCACCGGCGGAACTAGTGTTCGGTTTTTCACCGGAAGGCAGACGGAGGGAGGAGGCATTCTATCTGTCTTTAGATGGAAATGCGGAGATCGAGGAATTATTGGAGCGCGACCGCCTGGTGGAGGAGCAGGAGCTGTTGGAGCACGACCGCCTGGCGGAGGAGCAGCGTATCGCCGATTTGCGCCGCCAGCGGGACATCACTACAAAAAAAATACTCTTCCGTGATGATACATGTTTGTCATAGTAGGTCGCGTTTTTTGTCATGCATGTACATCCATGACGATTTTATGACAAAATCAAGATAGTCATACCTGTGCTGTCAAAGAAGTGTTCCATGACATTACCAAAATTATCATCACGGAAGTGTCCACTTCCATGACGATAAATCGTGCGTCACAGAAGTACTTTCGTCAAGGGTGACTGACACGTGGCATCCACCATAACGGAACGCCATTAAGCTATCGGGTCCGGTTTTGGATCCGATAACCTGTTAACAGCCCGGACCAATGGGGATTTTCCACGTGTAAAATCATCACTGGCCAAAGGAAACACGTGTTACCTAACCGTTGGGACAGATGTCATCCACTCATTGGACAGGAGGCGCCTATGATAGGTCAACATGTGGCATGGCCTAGCAGTGGCCCATTCTGGTGAAAAAGGCCGGTCCAGTAAAAATTAGTAGGCCGGCCCATATAAGGCCTACTTGTGTCAGGTCCATTTAATACCACGACTCATACGAGATGTGCCAATTTGGCCCGTCAATGGCCCGTTAAAGATTTGACACCATTGCAGCCCATCGTCAGTTCGAGCCCGTTAACAGCCCACTATATATTTGGGATCAATATCGGCCCGATGATATTTCGGCCTATTAACGGCCCATTCAATGGATGGGCCAATTTTCATGATGTACATCTTTCGGCCTTTTAGCGACCCATTTAAATGTTGGGCTAATTTCCGGCCTGGTGTGTCTTTCAGCCTGTTGACGGCCCATAAACCTGATGAGCCATTTGTCGTCGGACCTGAGTTTCGGCCTTTTAGCGGCCCATTTAAGTGTTGGGCCAATTTCCGGCCCGGTGTCACTTTCAGCCTGTTGACGGCCCATAAATCAGTTGGGCCATTTGTAGTCGGACCTGAGTTTTGGCATTTTAGCGACCCATTTAAGTGTTGGGCCAATTCCCGGCCCTGTGTGCCTTTTGGCCTATTAACGGACCATAAATGAGTTGGGCCATTTGTAGTCGGACCTTAGTTTTGGCCTTTTAACGGCGCATGCCCTTCATGGTCCAATACCAGCCCGGTTTCTCTTTCGGCCTGCTAAAGGCCCACAACATAGTTGGGCCATTTACAATACGACCTGACTTTCGGCCTCTTAGCGGCCCATGCTCTTCATGGTCCAGTACAAGCCCATTGTCTCTTTCGGCCTGCTAAAGGCCTACAATATAGTTGGACCATATGTAGCCCAAACTTAGTAACGGCCTGTTAACAGCCTGTGATATAAATTGGGCCCACCTGTTGCCCGCTTTGATGTCGGCCTGTTAACGACCCGGGAGGTAAGAGGGCTGGCCATTAACTTCCGGCCTAGTAACGGCCCATTAACTTAATGGGCCCACTAAATTTCGTACATGTCTTTAGGCCAAATTAGATAATTTGAGCCCATTATGACGAGCAATTATGCACAGGACCAAAACAGATCAAGAAAAGGTACGTCATACGGGAATAACGTTGCACATCCAGCATATATTACAGGAAATTACATCCACTGGGCAATCAAAGATTGATGTCAGTGCAAATAAATGAGCAGAACCTAACCATCTACCATGTCACAATCTACAACCTCAGCACAGATGACGCCCATAAGCATGTGGGCAAGTTCTTGTTGCTTTTCTACACTATCTCTGAAAACATTGATCAGTTGTTCTGTCACATGACTCTGCACCTCTGATTCATCCACCATTTTCATCATTGCTTCACCATTAATTGGTTCACAAACATACATTTATTCCGTTGCATTCGAGACAGACGATATTGAACAGATTCAGATGGCGATTTTGGCAGGCTTGTATTATTGATAGTGGAGAGTGTCTCGACCACTGCATCATAACAGAAATTAGGACGGGAACCAAACAGATTAATCATGAGTTATTGCCATATTACCTGGCCTAGATTTACTGGAAAGAAACAATGGGGTTGCCTTGCTGTTTTTAGAGTTTGTCTTCTTATCTTCAGCAGCCTGCACAAAAAACACACTAGCATTGCTATCATTGGCCAAGTCAGATAATAGGAAAGCAAAATTGACACAACGAACGTTTGGGAAACTAGCCTACACCACATTAACACAATATGGCACAGTTATCATCAGCCAAGTAAGGTAATACGAAAGCAACATTGACACAATGAATGAATGGGCAACCAGATAAGCACTACAATTCAGTAATGTGCGTGATATGAGATAGTACATTCATGCAGCTCAGTATGCAAAACTATCAGGCAGTTTTCCTTACAAAAATAACCATTGGCACCTTTAACATTTTGCTACAACTAATTTTAGATCAGATAAAGGTTAGATTCACGCCGATTAACAAAATACATGCTGATGTAAAAATATAGTGATATACAACAGGTACTTACATCAGCATTGGAGCACAGAGAATTCCCGCAAGATATTTTCCTCGAATACGAACCCAATGGAGGAAGTCTTCTATCGTTTAACCTTATTTTCTAAAAGAGAGATGGGTAAGAAACATGTAGAAAATATGATCAGAATGCTATAAAATTTCATGATGCAAGGATATGCATACGCTTCTAAGAATGGAGTTGACATTCTTTTGCTGGACTGGAGCGGACTAGTTCTTTGGCCACTGGATTCTACTTATTATCAGTGGGGGTTGGGTTTCTCTGTGCTGTAGCAGTATCTATGAAAAATGGAGTTGGTTTATTATCTCCCGGCGTTTGGATCTTTTGCAAAGACCTGGTTCGTAACCCTTCATATTCTAACATAACCGTCTTCCCCTTGCATGCCTTATATAGAAGAATGGTGATTCAGTTATAAAACACGCTACAGCAGAGATGGAATAGGTACTGAAGAATAGAAAGGCATGACATATTGACATCTATTCCCTCCATCCAAAAATAAATGGATGGGTCTAGGCATATTTCAGTTCTAGATACATCCAATTTTATCCATTTTTGCGACATGTAATCCAGACGAAGGGAGTATGATGTAAGAGCTACGGAAACGACAGGACAACACAGTAAAAAAACACTGAAAAACCCACTGCAGAACCAAAGTATTCAAACCCACTGATATGAGATAGTACACTCATGCAGCTAAGGATGCAAAACTACCAGTTAGTTTTCCTTACAAAAATCAACATTGTGGCCTTTAATCATACATTTTACTACAACTAAATTTAGATCAGATAAAGGATAGATTCACGCCGATTAACAAAATACATGCTGATGTAAAAATAGTGATATACAACAGGTACTTACATCTACAGTGGAGCACAGAGAATTCCTGCAAGAATCTTTCCTCATAAACGATACCATTGCAGAAATTCTTCTATCTGTTAAGCTTATTTTCTAAAAGAGAGATGGGTAAGAAACATGTAGAAAAATATGATCAACATGCTATAAAATTTCGTGATGCAAGGATACGCACACGCTTCTTAGAATGGATTTGACATATTTTTGCTGGACTGGAGCGGACTAGTTCTTTGGCCACTGGAATCTGCTTATTATCAGTAGGAGTTGGGTTGCTCTGTGCTGGAGTAGTATCTATAAAAACTGGAGTTGGTTTATTATCTCCTGGCATTTGGATCTTTTGCAACGGCCTTGTTTGTAACCCTTCAGATTCTAACATAGTCGTCTTCCCCTTGCATGCCTTGTATAGAAGAATGGTGCTTTAATTATAAAACATGCTATAGTGGAGAGATGGAATAGGTACTAAAGAATAGGAAGGCATGACATATTGACATGTATTCCCTCCATCCGGAAAAAAATTAATGGGTCTAGGCGTATTTCAGTTCTAGATACATCCTTTTTTATCCATTTCGGCAACATGTAATCTGGACGGAGGGAGTATGGTGTAAGATCTAGGGATACGACAGGACAACACAGCAAAAAAACACTATTTGAATGTAAAACTGTATGCTACAGGAATACATACAGAAATAACTAAGGCAACATACACGTGTATGATTGGGAAACTAAGATGGCATTGCAACAGAGCACTAGAACAGCACTTCAATGTAAAAAAACATGTTATGGTAGACAGATGAAGTACATACTGATGAATAGCAATGCATAAGATATTCAGAAGCATGATGTCCAAATTAAGCAGATGGCATTGCGATAGAGTAGAATGAAAGTACTTGAATTTGAAAACATGTTATCATGAATGGAATAGGTACTGAAAACAGGAAGGCATGACATATTTACATGCATGATCAGCATGCTAAGCACATGGCATTGCAACAGAGTAGATACACTCCAAGACATTGTATGCATGTTGTACCCATATCACAGGCCAAGTTAGAGCAAGGACCTTGTGGGGTCAAGAGGATTCATCATCTTTCTGCAAGTCTTCTGAAGAACTGCCTTTACATGATCCATCATATTAGGTATCATTGACATCAAGTTTATTGGCCTTTACATTGCTCCATGAGCTTCTTGTGGATATATCAGTGTGTGCAATTATATCTGACATGCATGGAAGACAACTAGTAGTTAGATTTATGTAATGAGTGCCTGTAGGAGACGACATAAATAGTAGGACTAGGTTAAATAACAGCAACAGGTCTCATAAACTAAAGGGAGAACACAGATGAAAGCTACAGAATATGTATCGTTTGTACTCGAGATTAACTAGATGGCACACAAAATATTAAAGAACAACATAGGTAATACTAGAAGTGGTATAATACTATAATCACCAGCCTGTGGGATAGCATTGGCTGATGGATGATAACTATGGAACAGCGTTACCTAAAGAACAAGTATCTTAGCTGAACTATGAAACAACGTTAACTCCTGAACAAGACCCGTAAGAGATCAGCATGAATATACAGTGAAATGTGATGATCTATTTTCCATGCTTAGATGAATAACAAAGCCATAAATGTTGCACACAAGTAATATGAGGGTACAACCTATCTGGCTGCCATCCATAGAAGTGAGCATCATGTGCTGACTTATTGATGGCCCTGCAGTTGTTGTGGCTGTCCATGTCTGGCACGCGCATTCGGTGCAGGGAACTGTTGAGTGGGGACTATAGCTCCCTTATAGTGTATGCTTCCCATGTTGGAGCAGCTGCGATGAGTCGAAAGACGGTTTGTTTGAATATGGAGAAACCGCATAATGTTAAGAATGACATATCTCTTTGATCTGAAGAAATACACTAAGAGATCAACAGCAAGGTACGAGAGTGATCACACATCTGTTGACTGAAGACTAAATTGGGGTCACGCGATTTTATTTTATTTTGGTACTGTCCAGTCTACGCCGGATGGCTTGATGGTCGTCTTATGCCTCCCGGCTAACACTGTTCGGAATCTTCCCCGAAGAGCCAGCGACCAACAGCAGAGCAGCCTGCCTCCGCCATCCGTGGCCCTGGCCAAAACCCCGCTCCCCGTCCCATCGCACTGCCGTGGTTGCGCCACCCCCGGGCCAATCCACAAAGACTCCCCGTCATCCAGATCCGGCGGCGGCAGTACCTTCAACCCACGCAACTCTAAAAGATAGCCATCTAAGTGCTGCTTCCGCGGCAAACTTGCAGGCCCTGCACCCTTATGTTAGACACCAGCCAACCAGCAGCCTAGGAGCTCCGCCGCCTCGAGGGGTGCTGCTTCCCATTGGGAATCAATTGGCCCAGAAAAAAAATTCAAACAACTGACGCCTAAATAAAGTGATTTGAGATGAGGGTGCGACCTATCTGGCGGCATGGTGAAGTAGGCAGGTCCAGCTGCCGAGTCGGTCAGGCCGGCGCGGTTGCGGTGGTGACCAGCGGCAGGGAAAGAGCAATGTCGCGACAGTCGACGGCTAACGGGAAGCAGCGCCAGGACTCTGGACGGATCCGAAGTTGGAGCCGCTCCGGCGCCGTGAACAACGGCGGGGGTGAATCAGCTCTGGTACGGTTCACGCGTCCGTCGTTGAGGCAGCACCAGCAGCATGGAGTAAGAGGCACACAACCCAGTGCACGACGGGAAATGCACGGCGTCTCCGGCATTAGGGAGGAGGATGGCTGTTAAACTGGTGCGGTGGGGGGCGCCATGGAGGTGGGGCTGAAGTTTCGCGGCTCGAGAGAAGGGACCTTCCCGGGGAGAAGGTGATTTGGTGCCCACGAGATATGAATGGGGGAGGGCGTGGTGGGGGGGGGGGGAATTGGGAGGGAAGTGGAACCATGTCTTATGGACGCATTTGTCTGAAATGTGAGGGGGAGTTACAGTTCTACCCTTGCCTATAGGCTTCTCGGCTTGGGTTTGTGTACCGAGGGTCGGGGATAGTAGAGTAACTTTTCTTCTCCCCAAATAGTGGGCGGGAGCGATTTCGGGCGAGGAGGGTGTGTTTTGAACTATAGTGGGCGCGAGCGATCTCGGGCGAGGAGAGCATGTTTTGAAATAGTGGGCGCGAGCTATTTCGGGCGAGGAGTGCGTGTTTTGCCGACCATGGTTTATGAATTATTCGGCACATGTCATTTCAGCCTAGGAAAAGGCGCGCTTGGATGAAGTTACGAACCTACCCTCGATGTAAAACGGGCCAATTGATGCGTGTCCCACATAGGACGGTAATTTCGCGTCTCCCATTTATTTGCTCGGGCGAATTCCACCGAGCAGAGAGGACGTTTAACGGTTCATTCACATTTTGGGAGAACGAGCATCCACGTCTACCTTACCAAGTCGATTTGAATCAAATTTTGAAATATTAGCTCGCCACTTCTTTTTTAGATGGAGAGATGATGCTCGGGAGTAATGTGTTTTTACATGCTTGTTGCTAGCGATTTACTATATGACAAATAGTTGACCCACTCAAAAACACGAATCAAACCCAAAAGGAAATATCTCGATTCAATGAAATAGCTCATTCAATAGGTCAAAATAGTGAACTAAATCCAAAATTGAACACCTCAATCAAGTAGCATGTTGTACAGTATTATAGTACTCCATGAACATGTTGAAAGTCAAATTAATGAACTTGTTTGATATACGCATATATCCATTCATGTGTGGATTGCAGACAACATGTTCTCCAATTTAAATATTTGAATGCAAGTTTATATCGAAACATGGTTTATATCAGTCTTTGATGCATAAAACGCAACCTCCCCCTCTCCCGGACTCTTGTTCTCTCTCTCTCTCTCTCTCTCTCTCTCTCTCTCTCTCTTTCTCTCTCTCTCGCCGACAATCTTCAATTTTGTAGCACGCATCCGAAACAAAAACCTTGTTGGTCCCTCTCCCTTTCTCTCCATCTCTCTCTCTCTCTCTCTCTCTCTCTCTCTCTCTGTTTGTGTGTGTGTGGGAGGGGTCTTTCTAGTTCGCATGCATATATACACCATCTATAGGTCTCTCTCGCACACTATGTATGATACTCTAGCTAGTCCGAGCTAGATATCTAGGGTGCACTCATCGTACGCACACAAATTCCTTGGCTCTTTGCCTGTAACTCTCTCACGCACCACTTTGTCGCCTCGGAGCTCTTCTCCCCCTCTCTCAAACTCTCCATCCACCTGGGTCACACATACACATGCATATATCACTCGCACTCGATAGGCCCATCTAGAACTCTATCTCTCTCCCTTGTACTCTCTCCATCTCACACGCACACACACACAATCTCATGCCTAGCTAGCCAAGTACGATGGTCTCTCACTCAATTGTAGGCACATGCAGTCCCCCCTATATGTATATGACTAGCTAATCTTAGTCTCCATCACAAACATGTGAATGGTCTATCTCGATTTCTCTCAGGGCATCTTTCTATCACGCACGCACTCCCTCGATCTCCCACCCATATAGTTCCCTCACGATCTCGAGGGGATCTCTCTATCACAAACACACCCTCTCTCCCTCCCCATGCGTCCATGACATCCATGTGTCCCTCTCTACCTGTGTTCCTTGTTGGCTAGACCTCTATTGGACATGTGCTACAGGGGTATCTCTCTCCGTTGCAAACAATCACACACTAGCTATATTCGTGTATCTCCTCGCCTCACTTTTCCATCTCGGAGATGCATGCGTGATATGTTCGCATAAGAAACGAAAAAACACATACTCTCTCTAATTTATCATTTGTTGTCACTTTCTCTTTCACACACATATTCTTTTTGCACATTTACTCATTCTCCTTCACGCGCACCTGATCTGTCTCGAATTAGGCACTCTCCTCGGTCCATAGCATATAGATTTATTGAAAAGTCAAACATCACAAAGTTTGACCATGTACGTGGAGAAAAACAATTACATCTAGTAAGGCAAACATATACCATTAGATTCACCATGAGATGTAGTTTTGTATGATGTATCTTTGGTATTGTAGATATAAATAACATTTGCGTAAACCTGATCAAAGTTTCCAAAGTTTGACTTCTAAAAAATTTACATGCACCGCATTATCGAGCGGATGGTATATCTCTTTCCCCCTCTCAGCTATCTGACGCACCACTCAGCCTTATCGGGGCTCCTCAATCTCTCTCAAACTTGATTGGCCAGTTTGGTTCGTGACCTGACCCTCATGCCTTGATGGCCAGTACTGCCTGCTGTAGATGTGAGATGTAAAATATTTCTGCCTGGCCAGGCTTGTGTGGTGCTGAAGCGTTTGGTTCATTCCTGCGCCAGGAAAAGCATCAACGTCCCATCAATCAATCCATGCAGCAATTATTTAATTCTAATGTCCATCCATGTTGCTGTTAGCCTCGTGGTCGCATGACCAGGCACGGCCAGGCGTTCGAAATCGGTCACCTGGGCCAGGCTACTTGCAGTGTCTGGAGTCCAGCCAGGCTAATTAAAGTGCAAGGGAACCCAGGCCAGGCGGGCTTTTTTTCACAGGGTAGCAACCAAACAAGCGTGCATGAAATCCAGCCACAACCCTAGGCCAGGCAAAAGATGCTCAGGACGCAAGCCAAACTGACCTTATATCTCCCTGGTTCACACATGCACATGTCTCGCTCGCGCTATACATATAGACCCATCCAACACTCTCCGCCCTTGTTCTCTCTCCATGTGACACGCACCCCCCTAAGTACCATAATCCCTCACTCCATCATAGGCGCAAGCCCTCCCCCCACCTAAGTATGATTATCTCTTACTAGACATCAGGAACACACGTATTGTCTCCTTCCATCCATACGTCTATCTCGATATCTCTCGGGGCATCTTCTATCGCGCACACACCTTGTCACTCGATCTCCCACCCATGTAGTCCCATCACAATCTCCAGGGGATCTCTCTATGACAAACATACACTCTCTCCTCCCATGTCTGCATTTTCTCTGTACGTCTCTCTCGACCTCTCTCCCTTGTTTGTCAGACCCCTCTTGGCCACATGTTAGGGGTCTTGCTCTCTCGGTTCCAAACAACCACACACTATCTCCTCACCTTTCCTCCATTGTCGAAGATGCATGTGTGATATGTTTGCATAAGACACGCACGCTTTTTCTCTACTTTTATCGTGTGTTGTCCATGTCTCTTTCACACACGCACATGCACTTTTTTCACTCTCTCCGTCTCTCTCTTTCTATCTCTCTCTCTCTGGTTAGGGACTCTGTCACGTCCATAAGCATATGGATGTTTTGAAAAGTCAAACCTCAGAAAAGTTTGACCAGGTATATGTGGAGAAAAACATTTACATCTGGAACGATCATTAGATTCATCACAACATGTACTTACTTAATACTATCATTTATCTTTGGTATTGTAGATATAAGTAATTTCTTTCTAAACTTGGTCAAAATTTCAAAAGTTTGACTTAAAAAATTTTGGAACTACATTATCGAACGGAGGGAGTAGCTCTTTCTCTCTCTCTCTCTGCTATCTCTCATGGGCCTCCCCTCTCACTTGAACTCTCTATACCGATGAATTATACGCTCACTGTGTCAGCGTATAGCTCCGTATATTGTTTAGTTGACCGGTCAACCAATCCACATGCTGCCTTGTCAGCTCATTGTATCTTCGTGTGCTGGCCCATGTGGCAGTGGGTGAAAATAAGTAAACTAGAGGCCCATCTCACACGCAGTGAAGTAAACATAGTTGAAACCACTCGGGGTAGCACCCCGCACGCTAGTAAATTGAGGGAGCATTGAGGACACACTTCTTGCGCGCGAAGGACGCACTCGCGCACAGTTGACCACCGCGCGGCAGCATGCACAGAAGGACGCACTCGCACATACCCAGCACACAACACACACCAGCACATGTGTACACCGGCGTCGCCTCCGGTTGAGATGGACGACGAGGCAACCAACAAGCGGAGGCGGCTCAAGCCAAAACCGCATCCGGCGAGCCTGGACTTCATCAGCAGCCTCCCCGATGACATGCTGCTCATCATCATCGGCCTCCTCGCCACCAAATCTGCCATGCGGACCGACCTGCTCTCCCGGTGGTGGCGCCCTCTGGCACTGTGTCACCCTCAACCTCACTATCGATAGATGCCTCTGCGACAGGGATTGCAAATGCATGGCCGCAGTCTCCAAGATCCTTTCATCACACCCTGGGCCAGCCAGACGCCTTGACATCCGCATGTTCAGTACCAACTGCAAGGTCCAACCCAAGTTCGACGAGTGGTTCTTATCCCCCACCCTAGATCAGCTCGAGGAGCTCAACTTTGAAGTTGGACGATGACGCTCTCTGCCACCGTCCGCGCTCTGCCTCACGCCAACTCTGCACCGCGCCAGCTTTAGCTCTTGCTATCTTCCCCAGATTAATGCCGCACCCTCCCTTCTTCACCCTCAACTCAAGCAACTCAACCTCTTCGACGTTATCATCTCGAAGAAGGCTATGGAGCACCTGCTCCGCAGCTGTACTGCGCTCAAGTACCTTCGTCTTGAGAAGATCCATGGGTTCATTAGCCTCCACATCGCCTCGACGAATCTCCGATGGATTTATGTGTCTTGCTGGCCCCGCAACAAGACATCAATTGGGAAGAGATCACTCCAGCTGTTGCACGTTATGGTCATTGAGAATGCACCTTTCCTTGAGAGATTGCTTGTATCGGATCTAGAAGGTCCAACAAAAATCAGGGTCATTGACGCGCCGAAATTGACAGCGTTGGTGTACTCGTCAGCCTAATTCTCCGAACTCTTTATTGGATCCGTAATCGTTCAGGTACAACACTCATGTTCTTCTCTGTCTTCTTGAAATTGACATTTTCAAATTTCTTCTTGATGTATTTATGACCGTCTTCCAGAAAATGATTCCCACAAGCTTGACCCAGTCTATGCGCACAGTGAAGATCTTAGCACTAAAATCTATCGGCCCCAATCTGGATCAAGTTGTTAGATTCCTTACATGCTTTCCTTGCACGGAGAAGCTACTCATCGAGGTGAAACTTCTTTCCTATAAGTAAACGGTAATCACAACGTAGCTCAATTTTTTCATAATTTTCCCAAATTACGATGACAAGTGTAGTGTTCAAATCTGCATCTACGCACTGCACCAAAAGAAATATTTTTAGTATTTATTTTCTCACATGATCACCTGCATCATTTCTATATTGTACTACTATAGTAGCCTAGGCTAGTCATAGTGGAAAGTAACTTAGACTACTCCAGTAACTCTATGGTTACCCTAAGAGCAAGTACTACCTCCGTCCTTGTTTACTCTTCCAATTTTGTAGTATCAAAATTTGACCATAGATTTAACTGAGAAAATGTTAATGCATGTCACTAAGAACTATATCGTTGGATTCGTATTTGAACATAATTGAAATGGTGTAATTTTTAGTGACATGCATTAGCATTTTCTTAGGTAAATCTGTGGTCAAAATTTTATACTAAATACGAGGTAGTATTCCCTCCGTCCCAAAAATCTTGTCTTACATTTGTTTAGATACGGATGTATCTAACACTAAAATGTAACTAGACACATCCATATTTAGACAAATTTAAGACAGGAATTTTGGGACGGGGGGAGTAAAAAAGTGGGCTATGTAGGCCAAAACATGTGCCAAATTCACTTGTGATGCATTTGGCGTCGATGCCCCTCCATTGCTCACCTGGTGCCCCAATCTGGATCACCTACTTTGCTCCGGTGCGAAATTAACTCACGCAATGAAAAAACACTATGTGGGAGAGAGAGAGGACTGACGCAATAAAAACACTTTGTTTGGGAGAGTGAGAGGCTGGTGTAGTTGGTTTGATTGATTTGTTTATACATGTAGGTATGTGTGCACAGCGGTGCCAACTCTCTCACATCGCGAGGGCGGTGCCAAAATCTTTTGATTTGACATCGATGCATATTATGTGGCATACTTTTGCGAAATATGGCATCGGCCACATAGTGGAAGGCAACAAATGCCCAAGCTCTTCACGTGCTCCTAGTTAAATGAGAGGAAACAGAAAGAGAGAGAGAGAGAGAGTGAAAAAATATCACTAGCCAGCCAACCCTATCGTATGAGCGAATGATATTGGTACCTCTTGATGACACGGCAATCGTATACAGCTAGCTGCTCTAATATGTTCTCTTCTTTTGCAGATAAAAAAAGACCCGAAAGTGAAAAATGTGCTGCACTATAACAATCTCATCGAATGCCTTGATCTCCATCTTACAGAAATTGATTTTATTGACTACCGAGGTAGCACATCTGAGATTAAATTGGCCAGGTTCTTTGTTCCGAAGGCAAGTGTGCTCAAGGTAATGAGGTTTGGCATTCTCTGGCGCAACAATGAATGGCGTGCTAATCACCTCAAGCGTCTAAGCCTAAATGACAAAGTCTCCGCAGAAGCTGAATTTGTTTTTGAAACCTCAAGTGGCCAGAGACTCGAAAACTTATTTGCCCATTAGTGACTTGTTAGGGCAGTGGATTTTAGTTTGTATGATAATGCTGCATCCACCTAAAGTAACGAAAGTTCTTACATAAACTTCCTAGTAATTCCCTCTTCGTAGGTGCAGCATTACTCCTAACATTTGTAATATCAGTTTGAAACTTGTAATATTGCCGTGTCCTATTCCTGCGTCTTCAAAATCTTGCGAATCAAACAGGTCCTCAGTTGGTGATGATGTTGTGCCTCCCGTCTTTCACCAATAGCCGTCGGATCTAGTTCTGACGCATACAAACCAAACTTCTCCATTTCTGCAAAAAGATGCCCGCACTTGTTCCCTATTTACAAACAACTCCTTGTCTCTCATAATCAGCCTTATCTTCTCCCCACCACATCTAGAAGGCCGTGGAAAAATCTGGCACGATGGCTGCTGCCGGTGCCGTCCACCCCCAATCTTGGTGTTCCGTGCAATGCACGGGCATCTATGCACGGGAAATTATGTCGAACAGGGCTAGTTGTAAGCAAGCTAGCTCTATAGCCATGATGATAGTGATTGCAGACAGTGAGGCTGACTATGGTATGCCGAACACGGCGCCTATACTCAGGTGTCATCTCCGGCGCAGGGTCTTGTCACTTCACTGTGAGGAGCGGCACGTAATAATTTGACCAACGGGTAGTACAGTGCTAGTACTCCTACTACTACATTGGTAGTACTACTACTAGTACTAGTAGCACCACCGTCTGGATTTAGGAGTACTACCATGTCCATCTGGATTTTAGTATTTGACTAGCAATATCTAGTAATGCATGTTACAAAAAATGTACTACTCCCTCTGTAAATAAATACATGGTGTTTTATTCCTATCGGCGAGAGAACTTAATGTCTTTTTGCTAACTAGAGTACTAATAGGATTACATGCAATGAACTAAACACTTCATGTCATGTTTGGTAGTTATGTCACAAAATAAGAAACAAGGAGGGAGTTAATGCACCGTGCCTAAGGCTGGTCATAGTGGGGAGTAACTTAGACTAGTAACATGCATATGTTATTAGTCTATGTTACTACCTTCATAGTGGGTAGTAACATATGGATGGTAACATGCAAGCCTTCATTAATTGAGATATAGAATCATTTTCTCTTGGGGTGTGTTATGTTACAGTAACATATTATGTTACCACAGCATTTCTTTCCTCATTAACTCCATGCCACATAAGCAATTGTTTCTTGGGATGTGTTATGTTACTACCTAAGTTACTGCCACTATGGCTAGCCTAAGTGTTTTGGGATTATTTGGTTTTTGTAAGGTGACTTACATAACATTTTTGTTTACATGCATTAACATTTTATTAGTTAAATCAAAGGTCAAAACTTGGCGCAAAATGCAAAGGGGACCAATAAACCAGTAAACATCAAACTTCTCTCGTTTGGCCCCAACTAGTGGTCCGGTGAGATGACTATACTGCACCGGCACAGAGGGGGACGCAGCTTCATTGACTTACGTCAACTGCCTTTGGGTGAATGACACATGGGCCCAAGGGATGGCTAGTCCACCTATCATATAGCCAAAGGCAGGTGCAGTAGAGGGCCGAGGAATAGTATGAAATCCTACGCACCTACACACGCACTACAAAAAAATACACTTCCATGATGATATGTGTTTGTCATAGTAGGTCATGTTTTCTGTCATGCATGTACATCCATGACAAATTTATGACAGAATTAAGATAGTCATACATGTGCTGCCGTAGAAGTGTTCCATGACATTCCAAAATTATCATCACGGAAGTGTCCACTTCCATGACGATAAATCGCGCGTCACAGAAGTGCTTTCGTCAAGGGTGACCGACACGTGGCATCCACCGTAACAGAACGCCGTTAAGCTATCGGGTCGGATTTTGGATCCGATAACCCGTTAACAGCCACGACCAATGCCAATTTTCCATGTGTAAAATTCTCATTGGCTGACGGATCCACGCGTCAGCTCCGCGTTGGCACAGGTGTCACTCATCCCACGGTCGAGATGGGCCTATGATATGTTGACACATGGACCGGCCCAAAAGTGGCCCACAAAGTTTAAATGGGCCGGCCCAACCGAAGGCCCATAAGATTTAGCAGGCCATAATGGGCCGGCCTAGCTAAAGGCCCACAAAATTTAGCAGACAATAATGGGCCGGCCCAGCTAAAGGCCCACACGAATTTGCAGACTATAATGGGCCGGCCCAGCTAAAGGCCCACAAGATTTTGCGGACCACAATGGGCCGGCCCAGCTAAAGGCCCAACATTCTCTATCAAATCGGCTCGTCAACGGCCTGTCCTAAACTTGTCATCAACGCGGCCCATGGTCACTTCTGGCCCGTTAACTGTCCGCTAAGTAATTGGGCCGAATTACGACCCGGTGTATTTCCGGCCTGTTAAAGGTCCGACTTTTTTGGGCCCTTTTACAGGCCATCAAAAGTTTTGGCGCATAAATGACCGTAAAGGATTTGGGTCATATTCGTCCATGTCTGACATTCGGCCTGTTAGAGGCCCACTATAGATTTGGGCCACTTTCGGCCTGTTGTCATTTCCGGCCTGTTAACGCCGGACGTAAACCATGGGCCATATGTGGCCCAACGTCATATCGGGCCCATTAACGGCCCATATAAAAATGACGATCTAGCCCGACCGAAGTTCCGGCCCGTTAAAGGCCCGTGTATTAGGTCGGTGCATTTACGGCCCGTCCAACTTTCGGGGTGTCAAAGATCCGCAGCGTAAATGGGCCACCATTTTGGCCTGCTAAGTCCAGTGGGTTATTTGGCACAATCAGGGCCTAATCTCACTTTCGGTCTATTAAAGGCCCATGTTTTTTATGGGCTCAAGATATTTACACCTGTAAACGGCCTAATTTATTAAGGGCCCAACTTATATTTAGGCCTGTTAAAGGCCCACTATGGGCATAGGCCTACCAAAAAAATATGAAAGCTTATGATGATTTAGGCCCAGATATTTTTAGTGGGCTACATGCCAATTTCGGCCCGTAATCGTTTTTAGCCCAATTGGAATGGGCCCGACGAATGTTGGCATGTTGGGCTGCTATGAAGCTTTCGGCCGAATACATTACTAAGATAAACCTACACTATACAAAAATAGCGTCGTAATTACTGCAGCCTGTGGCAGTATCATAAATGTTGTATCACAACAAAATAAATTCCAACCATACAAGAAAAGGCCTGTTGGCATAAAGTTTACAGTCCTTCCAGATAAAAGCACCATCAGATCTATAGAAGCACAGATCATTTGACCTGAGTGCTAATGTTTCAGGCTGTAGAATCTGAGGGAGCAGCACGATCTCCACCTTTTTTCCGCCATTGCTCTTGAACAACGAAGCGAATGTCTGATAGTCTGGTTTCAAAACCATTCATATATTGACAACATTTCTCAACCACTATTCTTGTTTCCGAAACAACATCCATTAAGGATTGGACTTGTGTCTGGAGCATAGATATATCACTCTGTCTAGCAGGAAGATTTTATTCAGAAGGCGATTTGGACGAGGTTACCTTGACAACCAACCCAGAATTACGCAGGAAGGTGCTTTTTGCACTGTTAGTGGAAAGATACTGACGCACTGCAGCAAGAGGTGACATTGTGCCTGTAGTAGCCTCGTCACCTTCAGGTGGTTGTGGTTGTTCAATCATTTGTTCCATAGCTTCCTGAAAGTTTGAACTTGTAGATTAGTGTACCAGATAATTTACTAATGACATAAAAACAAACAAAGTAGGTTAAACGTTTATACATAACTTATTTTGGTGAACTACTGTAATACATTAGCATGTATTGTAGTGCCAACAACATAATAAAATCACTTTCGAAACATATGTTCATGTAGCATTCCTACTGTATTGTCTAGTTCCTCACATTCGTTGACATCTAAGGATAAAGAGACATGGTTTAAAGTAGGATGAACATAGTGTGACATCATTCATATCATGGGCAAACAGATATAAAACAAACAGGCTATTTTATCGTTGTGTGCGCACGTGAACATAACAACTAGATTACAGATCAAGACCAAAAGAATATCGTTCATCTCTTTTAAACCATGTAAGGTGAAATGATATGTTAAGACAACTGTGTATAAAAGTGAATAGAGTAACTGACATTGGCTGCAAACCAAGTAGTTAAATGAACACATCGCTGTACCAATCAGTTCAAGGCAGGAGGAGTAAGGACTTACAACAGCGGCTTGAACTGGTGTGCTCATGCCCTTCATCTTGCTGGTGTGGCAGTCCTTGAAGATTTTTGCACTGCATTCAGTTCAGGTTCTTTTTGGTCCGCATGGGCTTTCCTCTGTATTTGGAACAAGTCAATATAGATACGATAATATGTCACACAAAAAAGAAGGAAGTAGCAGCTATTTACAAGAGCCTCGCAGTGTGCAATATAGCTACGAGATCCTGTTGTTTGTTGAAATTTCACTTTAGAACGGTTGGTTTTGTTCTTCAAACAGTTAGCCTAGAACAAGATACACTTGTAAGGCACATACATAAATACAAGTTCAATATGTGGTCTGATCAAATACATATAGCCTACCTGATACTTTGGATCAGACCAGTGTTTAACGAGGGCTGTCCAGTCTTCTTCTGTAATATACTCCACTGGAGATGTTTGGGCGATTTCATTGTTAGCCTTGTCTTCAAAGTGATATTTTCTAAGGTGGTACCGATACTGTCACAGAGCAGACTGGAAAACATGAGTGCATGCTTGTTTAGTTGCATCATCTTTCGGATCTAACTTGAACCTCATCTGTTGCAAAAAGAATGTGAGTCTTATTAGGAGGAAGCTAGAAAGTATGTGACAGAGCAAGCCAATATTACTAATTCTGATGAATAACATTAATTACGGATAAATGGTCAAGGAAGGTGTTAAACTGGGTATTGTCTTTCTCATTCCTGTACTGGATCCACGTTGGGAGGATACGTGCATGACACCTAACGGCAATGGCTGCCTCATTAGGAGGATCCACGTCAGCACCTTTACAGGGCTCTGACGCTGTTGCACCCCTTTGTCCGGTCTAGATAGCTGCCACGTTCTGCGATCTACCCAGCCAGGACCGTGATGCCCCACGGTGTCGGTTGGCCAGAGGTGGGAGGCTACTCTCCCGCACTTGGTCCTCTTCTGCCACCTGAGCGTCGGGTTCTACACCAGAGTATCCGCGGCCCCCAGGCCACTAACGTGGAGGACTATCCGTTGCCTCACTACCAGCTGTCAGGCTACAGCTACCTTCATAGTACCTCCTGGGACTGATGTAGTCTTGCTCATTAGTATTAGATGCATTCGCGAGCCTGCGTGCCGCCTATGATGACTTAGTCTATGTACTGAACTCTGTGTACTGAACTCTATGTCTGACCCCTTTTGTAAGCTATGCCGACTACTATGTGGTATCTGTCGTGCTCCTTTCATTTTGCATGTTTCATCATGAATGATTCTTGTCTATGCAAATTTCTCAATGCTGAACTACCCCTGTTATATATTAGCAGGATGGTTAGACCAGCTGGTCGTGGTCGTGGCGGCAACGCCCCACCACCGCCTGAGTACATGGCTGGTATGGTCCAACAGCTCAAGATGAATCGCCAGTTCATGGAGAATATGATGGCTCAATTCCCTCGCCCCAATATGAATGAGCAGCCAGCCCAAGTGACTCTGCAGGATTTCATGCGCCTCAACCCAACCGTGTACAGCAGCTCAACTCAGCCGCTGGATGCTGATGACTGGCTCCGTGACATCACCTATGAGATGGAGTCTGCTGAAGTAGCCCCTGCCCGCTATGTCACCTTTGCTTCTTTCTGAAGGGACCCGCAGCTCAATGGTGGGACAGCCACAGGCGTACTCTGCCAGTTGGGGCAATCGTCACCTGGCTAGACTTTCAAGCTGCCTTCCGTGCCCGCTTCATTCCTCAGGGGATCATGGACAGGAAGAAGCGTGAGTTCCGCAACCTCACCCAGGACAACAAAACTGTGGAAGCTTATCAGCGGGAGTTTCTGGACTTGTCCCGCTATGCTGAAAAAGACATTGCAACTGATGCTCACAGACAGGAGAAGTTCCGTGACGGCCTTCAAGCTGACATCAAGCTCGCACTTCTAGTGCATGACTTTGCCGATTTCGCCACCCTGGTGAATAAGGCCATCAATGTCGAGACTGGTCTGCAGGAACACCAGAGCTCTCAAAGGCGCAACCGTGACACGGGCTCATCTTTGGGCCCGCCCTCGCAGAAGCGTAAGATATGGATCCTGAACAGCATGTACCGTCCAAATGCACCTGCCCCAAGGCAGTCTTATGTTGCACCTCGTCTGCCTACTGCTACAACTAGGCAGCCAAGGCTTCCAGCTCCGCCACCCCAAGCTCCTGTTCCCACTCCCAATAATGGCCTGTGCTACAAGTGTGGTCAACCAGGTCACCGTGCTAGGGATTGCATTCAGAATCAGAATCAACTTGCCCTTCCCGCCACTGGCCGTGGAAACAACCAGCCCCGCAACAACAATGCCAAGTCTTATGGTCGTGTTCATGCCAACCACGTTGATCTGAACGAAGCCCAAGACCAGCCTGCTACTGTGATGGGTACACTCCTCGTAAATTCAGTACCAGCATCCGTTTTATTTGATACAGGTGCATCGCATTCATTCATGTCAGAAGATTTTGCATATAAACACGACGTTAAATGTGAGCAGATGAACACTTCGGTAGTGGTAAAACCCCCCGCGGGACAATGTCAGACCTCCATGGTTGGCATCGACGTCCCTGTGGAAATCAAAGGGTTGGAATTTCGCGCCTCGCCCATTATCCTAAAGTCGTCTAACATTGACCTCATTCTGGGCATGGATTGGTTGAAAACGCATACTGCTTCTATAGTTTGCGCCACTAAGACCGTCCATCTGCTACACCCTTCTGATGAAATAATTAGCTATAATGCTCGTCTAGTTCAGAATGCCGAGGCAAGGCTCTATGCCTTGAATGCATTGAACGCTACACCACTCGAGGGCATTGAAAACATTCCTGTCGTTCGCGAATTCCAAGACATCTTTCCTGAAGAACTTCCAGGGATTCCCCCTGCTAGAGCTGTCAAATTCATCATCGACTTGAAACCAGGCACCACTCCTATAGCCAAACGGCCCTACAAGATGCCGCCACATGAACTCATTGAGCTTAAGGAGGAAATCGACAAATCTCTTCGAAGTGGTTTCATTCGCCCAAGTTGCTCTCCTTGGGGAGCACCTTCTCTCTTTGTCAAGAAGAAGGATGGGACAAACCGATTGGTCCAAGACTACCGCCCTATTAACCAGGCTACCATTCAGAACAAATATCCTCTTCCTCGGATCAATGATCTATATGATCAACTGGCTAGTTCGTCAGTGTTCTCTAAACTCGACTTGAGGTTGGGCTACCACCAGATCCGTGTTCGTGAAGAAGATATCCCAAAGACTGCATTTGTGACTTGCTATGGTTCATACGAATACACCGTCATGTCTTTTGGATTAACCAATGCTCCAGCCACCTTCTCTCGTCTGATGAACTATATCTTTATGGAATACCTCGACAAGTTTGTCGTGGTTTATCTGGATGATATCCTTGTATATTCCAAGAATGAAGAAGAACATGCCGAACATCTTCGTCTTGTTTTGGAAAAGCTTAGAGAGCATCAACTCTATGCCAAGTTCTCCAAGTGTGAATTCTGGTTTCCCGAAGTAACCTATCTTGGGCATGTCATCTCTAAGGATAGTATTGCCGTCAACCCTGAACGGGTTCAGGCTATCCTCGATTGGACTCCTCCGAAGAATGTCAAGCAAGTCAGAAGTTTTCTCGGACTCGCCAGCTATTGCCGTCGATTCGTCGATAACTTCTCCAAGATCGCTAGACCTCTGACTAACCTGCTTCATAAGGGCGTCAAGTTTTAGTGGACAGAAAAGTGTCAGGAAAGTTTCCAGGCGCTCAAAGACAAGTTGACTTGTGCCCCAGTGCTTGCTCCTCCAGATACTAAGAAGGACTTTGTCATTTATTGTGATGCTTCACGTCAAGGCCTAGGTGCGGTCCTAATGCAAGAGCGCAAAGTGATTGCTTATGCCTCTCGTCAATTGCACCCTCACGAAGAAAACTATCCAGTTCATGACCTCGAGCTTGCTGCTATTATCCATGCACTGAAACAGTGGCGACGATACCTTCTCGGTAATCGTTGCGAGATCTTCACCGACCACCAAAGTCTGAAGTATCTGTTTACTCAACCAGACCTGAACCTCCATCAGCAGAGATGGATGGAGATTGTTGCATATTTTAACCTGGGTATTTCGTATACCCCAGGCAAGGCTAATGTAATGGATGATGCCTTGAGTCGCAAGTCATATTGCAACCACCTCCAGGTTCACAAAGTTCAGCCCTCGCTTGTTCAAGAATGCAGGAAGCTGAACCTTCATATTGTTCCTCCTGGTGCTCTCACCCCCCCTCCTCCTGAGAGCCGCAATATGAACCTCCATGTTGTTTCCCAGGGTTCTCTCAATACCCTGGTTGCTATACCAGATCTCGTGGAAAGCATCAAGACGCTGCAGAAGTATGACTCTCAAGCCCACAAGATTAAACACTACCTTAAAGAAGGGAAGCCCTCGTTCTTCACTTTTGATGATACTGGCACCTTGTTCTTTAAAGGTCGCCTAGTGGTCCCTTCAAAAGGTAACCAGGAAATGACCTAGGAGGTTATGAAAGAAGCTCATGATACACCTTTGTCTATTCATCCCGGTAGCACCAAGATGTACCAAGACATTCGTCAGAGATTCTGGTGGTCTAATATGAAACAAGATATTGCTCGTTATGTTGCTGAGTGTGACGTTTGTCATCGTATCAAAGCAGAGCACAAAAGGCCTGCTGGAACTCTGCAACCTATCTCTATTCCCGAATGGAAATGGGACCATGTTGAAATGGACTTCGTCACCGGTTTTCCCAAATCGCAGAAAGGTAATGATGCTATTCTTGTCGTCATTGACCGGCTTTCTAAGGTTGCACATTTTCTGGCTGTCAAAGAGACTATTACTGCTAGTCAGCTGGCAATCCTCTACATGTCCAGAATTGTCTCATTACATGGTATTCCACTGGTTATCAGTTCAGACTGTGGCAGTTTATTCACTTCTAGATTCTGGGCAAGTTTCCAAGAAGCTATGGGAACTCATCTGTCATTCAATACTTTGTTTCATCCGCAGTCGCAAGGGCAAGTTGAATGTGTCAATCAAATTCTCGAAGACATGCTTCGAGCTTGTGTTATTTCCTTCGGCAAGAAATGGGAGGAATCTCTCCCGTATGCTGAGTTCTCTTATAATAATAGCTATCAAGCTAGTCTGAAGATGGCCCCCTTCGAACTGTTATATGGACGAAAGTGCCGAACCCCTCTGAACTGGTCAGAAACTGGGGAACGTCCACTCTTTGGTCCAGATATTATCCAACATGCCGAAGAACAAGTCCGCATTATTCGCGAGAATCTCAAGACTGCTCAGTCGCGTCAGAAGAGTCAGTATGACCATAAACATAAGGACATGGTCTATCAACCTGGTGAAAAGGCCTACCTTCAAGTTACACCAATGAAGGGTGCTCACCGCTTCGGGATCAAGGGCAAGCTAGCTCCTCGCTATATTGGCCCATTCACTATTCTCGAAAGGCATGGAAAAGTGGCATACCAACTGGAACTTCCGCCAAACCTTTCTCAGGTTCACGATGTGTTCCACATGTCACAGCTCCGCCGTTGCTTAAAGGACCCAATCCAAGGAGTGGATCATGAAGTGCTCGAATTGCAACAGGACCTCTCCTATAAAGAGCATCTGGTCCGCATTCTCGACCAAGCTGAACGCCGCACACGCCAGAAGGCGATCAAGTTCCTCAAAGTTCAGTGGTCGCACCATTCTGAAGATGAAGCCACTTGGGAACGAGAGGATCATCTGCGTGATGAATACCCCGCACTCTTTCCTGCTACCTCCTAAATCTCGGGACAAGATTTCTTGTAGTGGAGGAGATTTGTAACACCCGGATAACCATTCTACAGTAATCTCACGTTAATGGTGCCACGCCACCTCTATCACTGTAGTTAATCTCGGGTTAATACAAAACCGTTTCAAAATTCAAATTCAAAATTAATGTCAACAAATAAAGTTTTCAAAAGTTGAAACAAAAATGTTCGAACAATGCCAAATATGGCATAGGCAATTATGGAGTAGATGACACAAATTTATAAAATACTTAAATGCCCAAATTAAATAGAACAGAAAACAAAGATAAAAAGAAAAGGAAAAGAAAAGGAAAAAGAAGAAACCCCCCTTCCCCCCTGGGCCGAAAGGCCCAGCTAGCCAGCAGCCAGCCACCCAACCGGCCCAGCTCCCCGCACCGCACCCTCTCCCTGTTCCTCGGTTCCCGCCGCTACAGGGCGCGGTCGCCACCGGACCCGCTCGCCGGCGTCGAGGTGGATAAGGACGCCGACGCCGCGCCCCCTCGGTCTCTCCTCCCACTCGCCCCCACTCTCCCCTCGGTCCCTGCGCCTTCCCCCCTCAGATCCACCTCACTCTCCCCCTCATTCCCCACCACGCCCGAACACCGTCATGGACCCGCCGTCGTGAATCGCGTGGCCACAGTCATCGCCTCGCCGCGCCTGCGTGTCCGTCATCACCGTCGTCGTCTTCCTCGTCGACCGGTGGCCTTAGCTGGAGCTGGGGAGCCCCGAATCAATGGATCCCCTTCACCCACATCTCTGGCTACCGCGTTCTTCTTCATCTCCGGCGCCAACCTTTGCTGCTACTAATCCGTCATAGGCCTACGTGTGAGCCGCACGGTGAGCCCTCCCGCCTCCTGCTCCTCCCCGTTATCTCCCGCACACATTGTAGCTAGCTCGGTGTCACGCCCGAGAGCTCACCGCCGTCGGTTTCTTCGCCGCTGTGGCCATGGCCTCTGCCGTGCTCGCCTGAGCGCGACATCGAACTCCTGGTGCTCGTAGGAGCCCAAGAGCCCGCGCCCTAGCCTCCCCGTGCCTCCTAGCGTGTTTCCCGTCGGGGACCTGACTGCGCTGCCGCCTGCGCGCATCGCCGGTGCCCTTCCGGCGCCCAAATGGTCACGGGGCCGAGCCCTTTGTGCTCAGCGCGTCGCGCAGCTCCACCCTAGCCTTCCCGTTCGCCCCGAAGCACGCTGTGTCGCTGTATTCGTCTCACGCCCGAACCACCTCGACGCCGCCGAGCCTGTAGCGCTCGATTCCGGCCACCCCCGCCGACGCGGCGCGATGAGGCCGTTCCAGAGAGCCTGGCCGCGCTCGATTTGGTGCCCCATGGGCGAAATCCGATGCTTGCCCAAGTCGCGCCGCCGCGAAAATGAATTCGCCGGCGTCTAAACGCCGGCCAGCTGACGTGGCATGCATGGGGCCCCACCCTGGGTCACTGCCTGTGGGCCTCGGGCCCCAACTGGCCAAGTTGACCGGGTTAACTACGCTGATGTGGCAGCTACTGCCACTGACATGCGGGTCCGCACTATTTAAAACATTTTGTAAACAATTAAAAAGCTAATTTTTTTCATTAATTAATTTAATTAACTAAATAGTCACTGACTACTGGGTCCCACCCACTAATTAATCCATTTAGTTAGACTAAACCCCCTGTTAGTGACCTAGACAGTGACATGTGGGACCCACTGGACCCACCTGTCTGGTTTGACTGGTCAACCGACTAGTTGACCTGCTGACATCACTCTGATGTCATGCCTGCATCATCATTCACTGTTTTGGATAATGTTGGATTTAAATAAATAATTAAAATCAAAAAATGATTTAAATCTTTAGAAAATCATATCTTTTAATCCGTATCTCGGATGAAAATACTTTCTACATGAAAGTTGCTCAGAACGACGAGATGAATCCAGATACGCAGCCCATTTGTCCGCCACACACCCCTAGCATACCAAACACGCAACTTTCCACCTCCGGTACCTTTGCCCGAAAACGCGAAACACCGGGGATACTTTCCCGGATATTTCCCCCCTTCGTCGGTATCACCTACTACCGCGATTGGGCACACCTAGCATCGTTACTTGTCATGTCGTGCATTGATATGCATCTGTTTGCATTGTATTCATTGTTTCTTCCCCCTCTTCTCTCCGGTAGACTACGAGACCGACGCTGCTGCTGCCCAGTTCGACTACGGAGTTGACGACCCCTCCTTGCCAGAGCAACCAGGCAAGCCCCCTCCCCCTTGATCACCAAATATCGCCTATTCTTCTCTATACTGCTTGCATTAGAGTAGTGTAGCATGTTACTGTTCGGTTACTCCTATTCTGTTGCATAGCCTGTCATTGTTGCTACAGTCATTGATACCTTACCCGCAATCCTAAATGCTTAGTATAGGATGCTAGTTTATCATCATTGGCCCTACATTCTTGTCAGTCTGCCTTGCTATAATATTGGGCCGTGATCACTCGGGGGGTGATCACGGGTATATATTATACATATACATACTATACAGATGGTGACTAAAGTCGGTTGGCTCGAGGAGTACCCGCGAGTGATTCACGGATTGGGGGCTGAAAGGACCATTGTCCCGACGGCCCTCTGTGTGGATCATTGTGGCGGAGCGACAGGGCAGGTTGAGACCACCTGGGAGACAGGTGGGCCTGGCCCTGGTCGGCGTTCACGATTGCTTCATAATAACACGCTTAACGAGATCTTAGTATTTGATCTGAGTCTGGCTACTGGCCTATACGCACTAACCAACTACGCGGGAACAGTTATGGGCACTCGGCGTCGTGGTATCAGCCGAAGCCTTCATGACGTCAGCAACTGAGCGGCGCGCACCGGATTGGAACGTAAGCCTACTCTTGTATTGAGGGGGCTAGTTCTGCTTCCGGCCACGTACGCAACGTGCAGGTGTGCTAAGGGTGATGGGCCCAGACCCTGTGTGCTTAGGTTTAGACCGGCGTGCTGACCTCTCTGTTGTGCCTAGGTGGGGCTGCGACGTGTTGATCCTCCAAGGCCGGGCAAGACCCAGGAAAGTGTGTCCGGCCAAATGGGAGCGTGTTGGGTTATGTGGTGCACCCCTGCAGGGAAGTTAATCTATTCGAATAGCCGTGATCTTCGGTAACAGGACGACTTGGAGTTGTACCTTGACCTTATGACAACTAGAACCGGATACTTAATAAAACACACCCTTCCAAGTGCCAGATACAACCCGGTGATCGCTCTCTAACAGGGCGACGAGGATAGGATCGCCGGGTAGGATTATGCTATGCGATGCTACTTGGAGACTTCAATCTACTCTCTTCTACATGCTGCAAGATGGAGGTGGCCAGAAGTGTAGTCTTTGACAGGATTAGCTATCCCCCTCTTATTCTGGCATTCTGCAGTTTAGTCCACCGATATGGCCCTTTACACATTTACCCATGCATATGTAGTGTAGCTCCTTGCTTGCGAGTACTTTGGATGAGTACTCACGGTTGCTTTTCTCCCCCTTTTTCCCCTTTTCCTTTCTACCTGGTTGTCACAACCAGATGCCGGAGCCCAGGAGCCAGACGCCACCGTCGACGACTCTTACTACACTGGAGGTGCCTACTACTACATGCAGGCCGCTGACGACGATCAGGAGTAGTTTAGGAGGATCCCAGGCAGGAGGCCTGCGCCTCTTTCGATCTGTATCCAGTTTGTGCTAGCCATCTTATGGCAACTTGTTTACTTATGTCTGTAGTCAGATATTGTTGCTTCCGCTGACTCGTCTATGATCGAGCACTTGTATTCAAGCCCTCGAGGCCCCTGGCTTGTATTATGATGCTTGTATGACATTTATGTTTTAGAGCTGTGTTGTGATACCTTCCCGTGAGTCCCTGATCTTGATCGTACACGTTTGCGTCCATGATTAGTGTATGATTGAATCGGGGGCGTCACATGATACTAACATGGCTGACTCTGTAGCATCACGTGGCCTTTTTAAACCTGCCTCAAAATGAATCTCCATTCTTCCTCCTTTAGATTTTTGTTAATCTGTCAAGCATTATCCCTGATGTCTGTTTCCGCTTGCGCCGTGGTGCTAGTTCAACAACGAATATGGAAAGTGTTAGTGTACATCAAACTGTGAGAGTACATATAAAGGAGAATGCAACTGCAACTTGACTCAGTCAGGTACCGTCTTGGTGTTGATGCTCATGAGGTTCATCTGATCTTGCCAAGTCCTGTTGTATTAGCAGTGCTTCAGAAGTAGCGTTAGGTGTGAAGGCAGCTTGGGAACTGGCCAGTTCCAGAGCAAATGAACGAGTAACTAGTTGAGATCCTGGTACAGTTGAAGCGGATGCTGCAGCTGGTGGAGCAGGTGATACTGTGTTTGTAGATTTAGCCGGTGGACTTGGACCTTCTACTGCACTATAAGTACCAGCAGAATCTCGATGGCAGATCCTTTTTTTCACCGGACGAGTAACAACACTCCCTACTATATTATTTTCGTTGCTCTTTTTTGACTTTGCCATGTCAAGCTGTACCCACAACACAAAAGAATAAAATCACTCTTCAGAACTCATTGATGCATGATACAGACAAGCAATACTTTGATGTAAGACAATCTTATGAGGATGGAATATGTAATAAAAACAGGACGACATGACATATTCACAGCTACGATGTGCAAACTAAGCAGAAGGATTTTCAAGAAAATAGAAGTAATGCAAGCTAGACACCATATGAAAGATGCAACCAATATTACTCTGCCAAGTTAAAAGTGTCTTGTCATAAGTGGCAATTCGAAAAATTAGAAGCAGTACAACATAGAAATCAATGCAAGATGCAACAACTATCAAACTGCCATGTTAAAAGCGTTCAATCATGAGTGACTGATGCTGGATACACAACAACAGTACTTTGATGTAAGAACATGGTATGATAGATAGATGCAGTGTATTCTAGACACAGAAAGCCATGTCATATGCACATGTATAACATATAAACTCAGCAGGTGCAATTTAATCAAAATAGAAGAAATACAGGCTAGACAACATATGCAACATGAAACCAATTATCACACTGTCAACTTAGAGCAAGCACCTGCGATGGTGGAGTACGGGAGATGAACTCATCATGTAGACTTGGGACTTCAACTTCATTAGCAGTAGCAGTGGCAAATCTAGAGAGTCTCTGTTTGCGTCGGTGCGGAGGACCACCAACATCCCCTAACTTACTCTTTTCCTTCCTATTTTCTGATATTGCCTTATGAAGTCAAAACCACAAGAAGATGAATAAAATTAGCTCTGCATAACTGGTTGATGCATGATACAGACGAACACTAGTTTGATGTAAGGCAAGCGCAGGATAGGAGGATGGAATATATACAAAAAATACAACATTTCATATTCACACGTACCATAGGAGGATGGAATATGTATGAAAAATAGTGAGCGGAAGGCATTTCAACAAAATTAGAAGAAATGAAAGCTAGGCACCATATGAACACGCAACCAATATCACTCTATCAGGTAAAAAGTGTCTCGTCGTAAGTGCCATTTCAAGAAATTAGAAGCAGTACAAGCTAGAAGACAATGCAAGATGCAACCTACATCATAGTCCCAAGTTAAATGCGTCTTATGGGTAAGTGACCGTTGCATGTATAAGTTGTAAGCTACGCAGATGCAATTCAACATAATCAGAAGCAATACAAACTAGACATCATACGGAAAACGCAACCATATATAACAGTTCCAAGTAAGAGCAAGCACCTGTGATGGTGGAGTAGGGGAGATGTGCTCATCATGTACACGTATGTTCTAGAAACAGGAACACGTGTCATATTCACAGAAACGCAACCACATATAACAGTTCCAAGTAAGAGCAATCACCTGTGATGGTAAAGTAAGCAGATGCAACTCAAGTTAGAAGCAATACAAGCTAGACATCATACATAACATGCAACCACATATAATAGTGCCAAGTTAGAGCAAGCACCTGTGATGGTGGAGTACGGGAGATGTGCTCATCATCTACACAGCTACATTGACTGTCCAGCCTTGTGTTGCCTTGTGAATCTTGTTGGGAGGATGGCGGGGTAGAATCTGTAGAGACCCCCTGTTTGAGTTGCTCCAAAGGACCACCATTATCCACTACCGGACTGATTTCCTTCAACTGTAATGATTTTGCATTGTGAAGTCAAACCGATAAGAAAAAGGAATAAAATTCGCTCTTCAGAACTCATTCATGCATGATACTGACGAACACTACTCGGATGAAAGGCAAACACATGATGCGAGGATGGAATATGTATGAAAAACAGGATGGTGTGACATATTCATACCTACGATGTGGTAACTAAGCAGAAGGCATTTCAACAAATTAGAAGCACTGCAAGCTAGACACCATATGAAAGATGCAACCAATATCACCCTGCCAAGTTCAAACTGTATGGCATTTCAACTAATTAGAAGTAGTACATGCTACAAATCATATGCAAGACACAACTAATATCACAGTGGCGACTTAAAGGTGCCTTATCATAAGTGACTGATGCGGGATATGCAAGAATAGTAGTCTGATGTAGAAACAGGAACACATGCCATATTCACAGGCATTATGTGTAAAGGAAGCAGATGCAATTCAACAAAGTTAGAAGCAATACAAGCTAGACATCATACCCAACATGCAACCACATATAATAGTGCAAAGTTAGAGCAAGCACCTGTGATGGTGGAGTAGGGGAGATGTGCTCATCATCTACACAGCTATGTTGACTGTCTAGCCTTGCGTTGTCTTGTGAATCTTGTTGGGAGGACGGAGGAGTAGAATCTGTAGAGAACCTCCGTTTCAGTTGCTCGGAAGCACCACTATCATCCAATGCCTTGCCAATTTCCTTCAGCTTTATTGATTTTGCATTGTGAGGTCATACCGACAAGAAAAAGGAATATCATTCGCTCTTCAGAACTCATTCATGCATGATACTGACGAACACTACTCTGATGAAAGGCAAAGTCATGATACGAGGATGGAATATGTACGAAAAAATGGACGGCTTGACATATTCACACCTATGATGTGGTAACTAAGCAGAAGGCACTTCAACAAATTAGAAACACTACAAGACACCATATGGAAGGTGCAATCAATATCATTCTGCCAAGTTAAAACTGTCTCATCATAGGTGGCGTTCATCAAACTAGAAGCAATACATGCTAGAAATCATATTCAAGACGCAAACCAATATCACACTGCCAACTTAAAGGTCTCCCGTTATAAGTGACTGTAGCGGGATACACAAGAAGAGTAGTTTCATGTAAGAACACGGTGTGATAGACAGATATAGTATGTACCAAAAACAGGAAAGTGTGTCATATTCACATGTATCATGTGTAAGCTAAGCAGATGCAGTTTACACTAATTAGGAGCAATATGAGCTATACACCATATGCAACATGCAACCAGATATCACACTACCAAGTTAGAGCAAGCACCTTGGATGGTGGAGTAGGGGAGCGAAGACATGGACCTTGTAATGCACTATCAGTACAAGGAGAATCGGTACAGATGCTCCGTTTACGTTGCTGCAGAGGACCACCATCATCTCCTTCCTTACTCTTCTCCTTCCTCCTTCTTGATTTTGCCTTATCAAGTCAAACCCACAAGTAAAAGTAATAAAATTTGCTCTTCAGAACTCATTGATGCATGATACTGACGAACACTACTTTCATGTAAGGCAGCCGCATGATAGGAGGATGGAATATGTATGAAAAACAGGACGGCGTGACATATTGACATGTATGATGTATAAAGTGTAAACTAAGCACAAGGTGCTTGAACTTGTTAGAATCGATGCAAGCTAGAAACCATATGAAAGATGAAACCAATATCACTCTGCCAAATTAAAAGGGTGCCCTAACAAATGTATTTGACCAAATTAGAAGCAATACATGGCAACAGGCTAGAAATAATATGCAATATGCAACGAATAAAGGTGACTCATCATAAGTGATTGATGCAGGATACAGAAGAGAGGTAGTTTCATGTAAGAACAAGGTTAACACATAGATGCAGTGTGTACCAAAAATAGGAAGGCATGTCATATTCACAGGTATGTAAACTAAGCAGATGCAATTTACCCTAATTAGAAGCATTACAAGGTAGACACCATGTGCAACATGCAACCACATATCACCCTGCCAAGTAAGAGCAAGCACCTGCGATGGTGGTGTGGGGGAATTGTGGTGATCAACTAGAGAGCTACGTTGACTATCTTCATTTAGCCTTGCTGTTTCTTGAGAATCATGTGGGGAGGATGACACTGGACTCTTTAACTGAGTAGGGCGTCTCACAGTAACCCACCCGGGTGACTGTCTCATCATAAGTGACTGACGAGGGATACAAAAGAGCATTAGTTTGATGTACGAACATGGTTAATAGACATATGTAGTATGTATCAAAAACAGGAAGGCATGTCATTATGAAAGGTATAATGTGTAAAGTAAGCAGATGCAATTTAACCAAATTGGAAGCAATACAAGCTAGACACCATATGCAACATGCAACCACATTTGACAGCGTGAAGTTAGAGCAAGCACCTGTGATGGTTGTGTGTGGCAATTGAGATCATCAACTACAGAGCTACGTCTACTGTCTCCAACTGCTGACACTGCACCCATTAGAGCGCTGAAACGCTTAGTGCTTATCTTCGAATTACACTGGAGCGACTACTGTCTTTTCTTTTCTGCATTCATCAACACTGCGTCAGAGTCTGAAATACCCATGCATAAAAAAACAATAGTGTGAGTATGGGTGAAGTGTGTGCACAATTAGTACAGTGTAAAGGTAGAAGATAGCAGGTCGGTGGGAAATAAATGACGGGAGACATATGATATCTCTACAACATGCATGGCACACTAAATTACTACATGGTTCTATGAAAATAACAGTCGATTGAAAGCAAATAGGTCAGTACATTTTTTCTGCACCGTCCGATGTGCAAAGAAGAGGCAGATCGCCTTCATCTACCTCCAGCCAGCCAGTGTTGACGATCTTCCTCGAAACGCCAGCGACCATCGGCCCAGTATTCCTCCCCTGTCTGCGCCCTCCCCTCGACCTCACCGCACCGCCGTGCTTGGCACCACCCCCCAGCCATCCATTCAAGCCCCGCCGACCTCTAGATCGTGTGCAAGCAGCTCCTGCGCCCCACACCCCTATGATAGACACCGATGCGCCGCTTCCCCGGGGAACAGGCGGACTAGGTGCTCCGCGCGCCTAAGTGGGTGTTGCTTCTTTTAATTGTGGTTCAACTGACCCTGAATTGAAATCCAGGCGGGCTACTGACCTCTAGCAAAGGTGAAATATTAAAAGGGAGGAAACTTGTGCATTTAGTATCACGAAGAAGATGCAGTAAGAAGCGCTCAACTAGTTTCTTTAGTGGGATGAATATAGTGTGAGCGGAGACGTAAGATTTGCACGAATAAGGGAAGAGGAGTACCTCTTTCTGCTAGCAGTGTTGTGTCCTCCTTCTATTTTTCCGATGATCTTCTTGTTGTTCGCCAGAAACCAGAAGTTGTGGAGGACGGTGCAGCCTTGGACGAACCCATGGCCAAGTTGTTGAGTGTGGTGCGGTGGCCGTCTGGTGGCGGCGGGGAAGCAGATCCGAGGCGGCGAACGATGGCATAGCGGGAACAGCTCCGGTGCAGTGGACGGTTGCGACAGTGGAGCCGCAACAGTGAGGCGCAGGACGGCGTGGTCGGAGTGGTTCTGGTACGGCGCATGTCAGCGTCATGGAGGCAGCTCTACCTCGGCTTCAGTTGCTAAGTCCTTGAGGGCGTTGCGGTTGCGGTTGCGTTGGACGACGACATCGGGGTACCGGCTCCGGCGTGATGGAGGAGGGCGACGGTGGATTGGCCGCTATGGGGTGGAGGACGGAGGAGGTTGGGGTTTCGCGGCTGGTGGAGAGGGCGTTTTTGCGCCCACGGAGTATGAATGGGGAAACTTAGGGAGGCGGGGAACTAAGGGGGAACAATGTTTCGGTTTGAGACGCGCTTGTTTGAAATTTCGGGAAAGTTACAAACTTTGCCCCCATCTAAAATTTTCGACATATTGCGGGTTGGGGGTAGGATAGTCATGTCAGGTGTCCCAAATGTGGGCGGGATAGATTTTGGCCGAGCGCATGGGTATTTAGGTGCCCACGGTGTATGAATGCTTCTTGGAGGCGGTTGAGGTGGTTGCAAAAAATAAAAAGTTAGATATGCGTATGAATATATATAGCATGTTCAAACTCACAACAAAGATTGATGCCCCCTTTTACATCTGATTTACAAATGCCATTATCTCGGGTTCAAATAGATGAATGCACTTCCTATGAATTCGAATCTTCGAAACCCCCTTTATGTTGAATTCGACATGTATTCTATTTCGTAGCTCGCAATTTGGAATGTATCCATGCAAGTGACAAATGTATAAAGTGCTTCACACTAACAACATGGAGTGCACTAATTAATGTTTATATATGAATTGCAAATGCATCCATTGCATGTATTTCAAACCGCTCTCACTCTATGGATCGATGATATATATGAAATAAACACATGCACATGCTAGAATTCAATAGAGTATGGGTGTTTGATAGACCGATTTTCGTCCATACGCAATTTGCAAAATTCATGATCTCATCCAAAAATAATAATGCCATTTATATTTTAATTTAATGTGTAGAACCGCCTTTTACATGTAGATGCACTATGCCTCGCCCCGTTCCTACAAACGCGTTATATATCTATCTATCTAACGCATACGTGCACACACTTTATATGCATCGGCATTTCTCTTTCACACATTCTCACAATCTCTCTCAGGGTGTCAAGGTGCCTCACGCACATGCTCTCTCTGTTTCTCTCTCTCTCTCTCTTTCTAATTATTATGTACCACTCTTTTCACTAATCTCAGTTGGAAAACACTATTTCTCTCGCATGCATATATACACACGCACGGTCTCTACTAGCCCTCTATACACACATATATGTTCCTACGTGTCTCCCTCACGCACATTATCTTTAGGACTCTCTCGCACACTGATGTCTACTACACAACCTTCTTCTTGTAGACGTTGTTGGGCCTGCAAGTGCACAGGTTTGTAGGACAGTAGCAAATTTCCCTCAAGTGGATGACCTAAGGTTTATCAATCCGTAGGAGGCGTAGGATGAAGATGGTCTCTCTCAAACAACCCTGCAACCAAATAACAAAGAGTGTCTTGTGTCCCCAACACACCCAATACAATGGTAAATTGTATAGGTGCACTAGTTCGGCGAAGAGATGGTGATACAAGTGCAATATGGATGGTAGATAAAGGTATTTGTAATCTGAAATTATAAAAAACAGCAAGGTAGGAAATGGTAAAAGTGAGCGTAAACGGTATTGCAATGATAGGAAACAAGGCCTAAGGTTCATACTTTCACTAGTGCAAGTTCTCTCAATAATAATAACATAGATAGATCATATAACAATCCCTCAACATGCAACAAAGAGTCACTCCAAAGACACTAATAGCGGAGAACAAACAAAGATATTATGGTAGGGTACGAAACCACCTCAAAGTTATCCTTTCTGTTCTATCTATTCAAGAGTTCGTAGTAAAATAACATGAAGCTATTCTTTCCGCTCAATCTATCATAGAGTTGATACTAGAATAACACCTTAAGACACAAATCAACCAAAACCCTAATGTCACCAAGATACTCCATTGTCACCTCAAGTATCCGTGGGCATGATTATACGATAAGCATCACACAATCTCAGATTCATCTATTCAACCAACACAAAGTACTTCAAAGAGTGCCCCGAAGTTTCTACCAGAGAGCCAAGACGAAAACGTGTGCCAACCCCTATGCATAGGTTCATGGGAGGAACCCGCAAGTTAGTTACCAAAACATACATCAAGTGGCACATGATATCCCATTGTCACCACAGATAATCACGGCAAGACATACATCAAGTGTTCTCAAATAATAAAAGACTAAAGCGGAAAACTCAATCCATTACAAGAGAGTAGAGGGGGACCAACTACAATAGCAAAGCTCGGGATACATCAAGATCATGCCATAGAGGGAACACGAGAGAAAACACGAGAGAGAGAGATCAAACACATAGCTAGTGGTACATACCCTCAGCCCCGAGGGTGAACTACTCCCTCCTCGTCATGGATAGCGCCGGGATGATGAAAATGGCCACCGGTGATGGGATCCCCCTCCGGCGGGGTGCCGAAACAGGCTCCCGTGAGGTTTTTGGTGGCTACAGAGGCTTGCGGCGTCGGAACTCCCGATCTGTCTTTTTATTCGATGTTTCAAGGGTACATAGGCTTATATAGGCGAAAGAAGTCGGTCGGGGGAGCCTCGAGGGGCCCACAAGAGGGTAGGGCGTGCCCCCCTGTCTCGTGGCTTCCTTGATGACCCCCCGGCTTGCACTCAAAGTCTCCTGGATCATAATCTTTCCAAAAATCACGCTGCCGAAGGTTTCATTCTGTTTGGACTCCGTTTGATATTCCTTTTCTTCGAAATACTGAAACAGGCAATAAAACAACAATATGGGCTGGGCCTCCGGTTAATAGGTTAGTCCCAAAAGTAATATAAAAGTGTATAATAAATCTCGTAATCATTCAAAACAGATAATAAAATAGCATGAATGCTTCATAAATTATAGATACGTTGGAGACGTATCACACCCCCCCCCCTGACACACCTCTCTCTTAGTACTTGGCAGATATGATTTCATCATATCATTCGGTAGGATATCCCTAGCTGTTAGGCTGGATGGTAATACGAGGCAAAGTTTTACCCTAGTTCGGATCGGACCCTTGCAGTTGAAGAAAGAGCCCACTCCTGGTACTGTATATTAGTGATAGGGGTGTGTACAAAGTACACGTGAATACCAGGCATTGTGCGTGTGTGTATATTATCAACGAACTAGCCCCCAAGCTTGTATAACATACTAAGGGCCTAGGGTTACAAATCATATATAGACGGCTTATCACCAGTGGGGATAGAGTCCTCCGTGACTCTGGTAGCTTTGTGTTGTATGCCGAGTCCTCCACATGGGTCTTCGTATAACACGTCTCGGTCCAACCTATATGTGGCGTAGGATGGAACTGACCCATGAGTCTTCATGTTAACCCACCACAACTAGAAATGATGTGCCCACCACACCACACACGCAATCGGCCAATAAGAAAATAAGCATATACAATAGTACAACGGTATCTAGCTCACGATACGTCTCCATATTTTGTTGATGACACGTCCAAATGGTAGTTTGAGTCTGTAGTGTGTTAATAAAATAGGAGTACATTTTAGGGTGATCATGCATACGGTCACTGGCTCACCATACAGCTCCGTAATTTGTTGATAACACGATCAATTGACCAGTCAAACGGTCCACATTCAGCAACGCACATTACCATAGGGCCCACCCATCAGCGCGTATATGAAGGACAGAAATGGTAATAAATTAGTGGCCGGTGGGTATTCAAAGT